>NC_034012.1:9280785-9472562 GCF_000346465.2 Prunus persica | reverse complement strand
CTTGAGCATTTCTAGGCTGCTCCTCAAAGTCCATCATAACCACAGAATTGTCAGACACTTCTTTCCAATTCCAGCTTGTTCCTTCATCAAATACAACATCCCTTGATAAGAGTAGTTTTCTAGTGATAGGATCAAACACTCTATAGCCCTTCTCACATGTTGCATATCCAACAAAAACTCCCCTTGTGCTTTTGGCATCCAATTTCTGTCTATTCTCCTCTGGTTTATGCACAAAACACACACTGGCAAACACTTTTAAATGAGCAACACCTGGTTTTCTGGTGCTATAGGCCTCAAAAGGAGTCTTGTCCCTAAGAGCCTTAGTAGGACATCTATTCAAGATGTACACTGCTGTGTGGACAGCTTCTGCCCATAGATAATAGGGCAGCTCCTTCTCATGCAACATAGCCTTAGCCATCTCTACCACAGTCCTATTTTTCCTCTCTACCACCCCATTTTGCTGGGGTGTGTAAGCCATGGAGAATTGTCTTTGAATCCCTGCATCTTCACATAGTTTATTGAATTCACTAGAAGTGAACTCACCCCCTCTATCACTTCGAACACATTTCACTTTGTAACCACTTTGCAACTCCACCATAGACTTGAATTTTCGAAAACAATTTAGTGCATCCGACTTGTATCTCAAGAAGTAGACCCAAATCATCCTTGTAAAATCGTCTATGAGTAACATGAAATATTTGTTACCTCCTAGAGATTCATTTTGCATTGGTCCACACAAGTCCATGTGTATAAGTTCAAGAGGTCTACTAGCTCTCCATGCTTGATCTTTAGGAAACCACTCTCTGTGTTGTTTTCCTAATTGGCAGCCTTCACACACTCCATTTACAGTTTCCAAATGTGGCAGCCCATGTACCATCTCTTTTTCCTTGAGTTGGTTTAGGCCTTTCAAGTGTAAGTGCCCCATTCTTTTATGTCAAACCCAAGTAGAGTTGACTACACCAGCTCTTAGTGCAACAAAATCATTTGAGGGTAATGATAGTGGATAACATCTATTCTTTCTCATTTCCACCTTCATAACAAGGTTCTCAAGAGAAGAACTATCATAGATGCTGCACATGTTGCTCTCAAATACCAAATGATAACCATGTTCATCCATTTGGCCCACACTCAAGAGATTTTCTCTCAAACCAGGCAGATACATGACCTCTCTGATATACTTTGCACCAGAGTTTGTGTCAAGCACCAAAGTGCCCATGCCGGCTATACTTACAAGCTCCCCTGTTGGCATTTGCACCTTGCCTGTGACTTTTGAGTTTATGTCAATTAACAGCTCCTTCTTCCCAGTCATGTGGTTACTGCAGCCACTGTCTACATACCATTCTCCATTTTCACCTTTTTCTGAAATTGCACAGTTTGCAAAAAACAGATTCCCTCTTACTTCTACTTGGCTTGCATTATTTGCTTTCTGTCCTCCTTTGTTTGCAGTGCAGTCTCTGGCCCAATGTCCAAATCTATCACACTTATAGCACTTGGATTGACCCTTATATCTGCATTCTCCATAGTGAAATTTAGAGCAGACCTTACATTGAGGCTTCACCCCATCTTGCTGCACAAGATGTGATCCATTTGAAGTCTGTCCAGCGCCAGCTTGCTGTGGCTTCTGTCTAGACTCCCATGGTTTGTTGTTAGGCTTCCAACTCTTCTGAGACTTGGCAGAACCAAACTGAGCATTATTCTTGTTCTGCCCCTTTTGATCGATTGAGAAAGAACCAAATGCTTTCTCAGTTATGTCCACATTATGCATGTCAAAACGTTGCTCTTGACTCTTCAATATTGCAATAACCTCCTGCAATTCAATGGTCTCCAAACTCTTTGTATTTTCAATCACCAAACAGATGGGATCATAAACTCTACTAAGACTGATTAACACCTTTTGAACCAGCCTCTCGTTTGATAACACCTCTCCAAATGTTTTCATTTGATTTATCAATTCATTTAATCGAGTAAGATATGCAGTAAGTTGTTCACCTTCACGCATCCTCATATACTCAAATTCTCGTCTAAGATTCTGAAGCTTTACAGATCTAACCTGATCACCTCCATGATATTCACTGTAGAGCAGAGTCCAAGCCATTTTTGTTGAATCGGCATTTGCAATCCGAGGGAAGATCTGGTCAGAGACAGCGTTTTGTATGATGCCCAGTGCCTTTGCATCCTTCATGAGCACAGCACACATCTCTGCTTCAGCTTCTTCCTCCGATGATTCTTCAACTTTCTTGGTCTTCATCTTCGAATCAGAGACTGGAATCCCCTTTTCTACCAGACCCCACAGCCCAAGAGATTTGAAGATTGTCACCATCTTGATCCTCCAGAACTCGTAGTTCTCACCGGAGAAGATCGGAGTTCGTACGTCTGAACTTCCAGATCCAGCCATCGTTTGGTCTGAATCACAGCAGCTTCTCTTCTCAGATGTTCAGCTCAGCTTCGATTGAGCTCAGTGACCTTCACAGTTTTACGCCCAGATCAAGAGACCCAACCTGGCTCTGAGGCCATGTTAGAGTTTAGGAAAAATATACAGAGAGAAGAGAGAAGGGAGAAGAGCTGAATCAAAATAAGTTTTGTATTTTCTATTGTATTCTCTCTACCACATTTCGGGCAAGCACAGTGTGTGCTATATAGCAATTAGAAGAATAGCTGGATTCTCATACATCACTTGAGAATCACAGCCTTATATCCAAAACTGCCTTCTAAGATCTTTACACATGGCTATAGCCACTTAACACTAACTGACGCCTCACACTTGCCTATTTTAGAGACTAAGTGAATACACCATTTCAGCTTAGGGACTTTAATCACACTCTCATCAGCCTTGGATCTGTCCAGGAATGATTTGTCTGGAAACATCCCGTCCCCATTGGCTAGCCTGCATTTCTTGCATGCCCTTAATGTCTCGTACAATGATCTCATAGGACCAATACCAACAAGCACTCAGCTCTAAAGCCTCAATGCTTCTGCATTTGAGGGGAATCCAAAACTTTGTGGAGCCCCAGTTCCGAATGAGTGCGGGCCGATCAACGGCATTGATGCAGCAGATAAGAAGAACAACCACGATGTGGACAGTGGTCACCAACTGCCATGGTTTTATATTTCTGTTGTGCTAGGCTTCATTGTAGGATTTTGGGGAGTGTGTGGTTCTTTAATTATTAAGGGAACGTGGAGACATGGATATTTTCGATTCACAGACAATATACAAGATAGGGTCTATGTGATGATGACAGTGTCCATGAATAGGATGAAGAGAAAGCTCAGAGGCTAGATATTATTGTACTTCATTTGATTTCACATCTTCAGTCTTTTTTATCGTTTCTTTTGTGTTCCTGTCCTGATGTAATAATGCACAGTTTGTTTCTTTTAATAGTGTGTTCCTTTTGTAAGCAACAAATACAACTCGAAAAACTGATCATCTGGTTTTTGCCATAGAGCCTTCTCGGAAACAAGAACAAAAGAAAACAGATTAATACCCCAATGCCATTCCCCTCGTAGCGTCGAGGATCTCTCTAAAATAACCCCGATTCTTCCTGCAATTAGAAGAAGCGCCCACAAAATAAAGCAGACAAAGGAGCTTTGGGGCTGGGGAGAGGAGGGCGCGGCGGCGGGTGGGGTGGGCGGCTAATTCTTCTCCACTCATTGCTCTGCTCTTCTTCCTCTTACAAACTCTTTTGCGTGTGAACTGAGAAAAGATGACGACCTGTGGTTCTTCCGTCGTTTTATATTTTTGCTGCATTGGGGTTTATATTGGGATTTTGGGGAGTCTGTGGTTCTTTAATTATTAACAAGACATGGAGATATGCGTATTTTCGATTCACAGAAAATCTACAAGATAGGCTCTATGTGATGGTAACAGTGCGCATCAACACGATGAAAAGAAGTAGAGGGAAGTTTCTAAACAACCTAGGTCTGTTCGGGAAGAAAATGGGGGTTGCTTACTTTTTCCCTAGGCGAGAAACGGAAAGATCTCAAAAGCCGAGTTCGTCACTTAGAATCTAGATATATATTATTAATTTTGTACTTTTTATTTTGCATTTTTAGTTTGCTTTTCCTTTTTTTTTCTTTTTCTTCTTCTTTTCTTTTGTGTTCCTGATGTATGGTACAATTTGTTCTTGCATCGTGTTTGTAAAAAGATTAGGTCATTTCACATATAAACCTGTTTTATCTATACTATAAAGAAAAACCCCTCGAGTCCAATACTTTAGAAAATTTTCATGCTATAGTTTTTGGCGCCATTGCCGGGAATTCCTAAATTAATTTAGAATTTGGATTCCTAATTTACTTCTAATTGAGTTTTTTTTTTTGTTGTAAGTTTTCTTTTCTTTATTATTATTATTTTTCTCTCTTAAAGTTATTTTGGTTTCAGGTTATACAAGATTCAAAGAAAAAGAAGGAAGACAATTTTCCCTTGGCAAGTGTTATACGCCACTTTCTAGCTTTATTAAATAAAATAGAAATAAAAGCAAATCAAAAGGAAACATACAACAGCCAATAGAAGCGAAAGGGAAGTGAAGTGCGCTACTTGACAAAAAAGTAACAAGGAAAACTCCATCTTTCTTCACAGCCCCTACACCAAGCTCGCATTCCAGGAATTCAAAGAAACGGGAAGCACGCCTCCAAGAAGAGAAGAAAATATTTCGCTGACTTTCTGCTGTCAACTAGAAAGTTTCCTTTTCCGATTCAATTTTCTTCTCATAATCTTGTTCGTTTAATTTAGAACCTATGTTCTGTTGGAGTTTCTGTATATTGCTGAGTGTTCTTGCACAGAAAGTATATGAGGAAACGATTTAGAGAGAAAAGTGAGAAAGAGTCTGTTAGGCAATGATTGTTATCATGCGCACACACACTGTGTGATCTCATTCTACTTTCAATATATATATTGTAGCTAGTACAAAAATGACTCAGCCAATACATTTGTACCAGCCTGTGAGCTGTACACTTGGCATGAATCTGGACATGTTAGTCCAACAATATGTGATGGCATATGAGCCATACACCTGGCTAACTAACAATCCAAAAGCCTGAAACAATTTATACTTCAACACTCCCTTCTAAATTGTTAACAGGTTTAACACCAAGCAATCCTCTAAGATAGTTGAACCGATCTTTAGGTAGAGCTTTAGTGAAAATGTCAGCCACTTGTTCTTCAGACTTGCAGTACCTCAAGTCCACCACTCCATCTTGCAAAGCATCTCGGATGAAATGATACCTGCGGTTGATGTGCTTGGTTTTCTGATGAAAAACAGGATTTCTTGTCATTGCAATGGCAGAGGTATTATCCACCATTAATGGAGTTGCGTCAGTCTGCAATTCTCCAAAGTCTTCAAGCACAAATCTCAGCCATATAGCCTGTGTAGTAGCCTCACTTGCACTGACATATTCAGCTTCAGCTGTAGAGAGAGCTACAGTGTTGTTTGACTGATGCCCAAGAGAATGCTCCACTACCAAAGGAGAAAGCATAGCCAGAGGTGCTTCTCATGTATTCCTGGCTTCCACTCCAATCACTGTCACAATATCCAATTAGGGTAGCCTCTTTTCCCTTCTGATATTCAATACCAAAGTCAATAGTGCCTTGAATATACCTTAGCACCCTCTTAGCCGTTCCATAGTGCTTCTTTGTTGGACAATGCATGAATCTAGCTAATAGGCTAGCTGCAAACATTATGTCTGGTCTTGTAGCTGTCAAATACAGTAGGCTACCAACCATCTGTCTATATTCATCTTCATCTGCAGGTTCACTTCCATCATCCTTACACAGTTTCTCACTTGCCACAAGAGGAGTACTAACCGGTTTACACTGTTTCAAACCAAACTTGCTCAATAATGTCAGTGCATGTTTCCTTTGGCTTATGAAAATGCAATTTTCAGTTTGAATCACTGCCATACCAAGAAAGTGATATAGCATACCTAAGTCAGTCATTTCATACCTTCTCATCATTTCAGTCTTGAAATCTTCAATTAATTCTTCACTACTACCTGTATATACTGTAACACCCCGACCCCAAATTTAACCCTTATTTAAATTATTTAATTATTTAAGGGAAATTACGAATTTACCCTTGAGATAAGGGCATTTTGGTCATATTCTTAATCGGAGAGAGTTTGAGGTAGTGACTAGTATTTTTGGATAGGTCGTACTGAGACGAGTTCATAGACACGTAGTGGGCTCGAATCGGAGTTGTAACGAGAGAGATATGGTCAAAAGAAACCCAGTGGCACAATCGTAAATATTTCGAAATGGGATTTTTTATAAAACTCAGATTTTTTTTTTCTCTCTCTCTCTCTCTCTCCCTCCCGCGAACTCTCTCTCTCTCTCTCCCGTCAGTCTCTCTCTCTCTCTCCTCGTAACTCCGGCCACAGGCCACGGCTGTGGACGGGGCCGATACCAAAATGACCGGGGCGTCGTCCTCTTCCAGCCATAGCCGTCTCCCGCCTCCAGCCGCCGCGGTTTCGCCGGAAAATGGAGAAGAAGCGGCCGGCTTCGTCCGATCTTCGCCACCGTCGATCTCCCTCCTCCGGCCACCGAATCCGACGAGCAAGGTATGGTTTCTCACCTACTTTTCATGCTCTAGCTGCCTGTTGGGTAGTATTGGATCGATTCTTAGCGTAGCCAATTGGATTTTCGAATTGAAATTCGGCCGATTTTGGGATCGCTATTCCGGCCACTTCCGGTCAGTTTTTGGGATATATCCAAGAACAAAAGTGGCTCCAAATAGGGTGTTATACCTAGGGTAGGAGTTTGGAGCCGTGGTTTTGAGATTTTCCGGCGAAGCTTTATCGCTTTGGGCACCCACGCTCTGCCGGCGCGTGCGGCGGGGCGTGGGCACCATAGAAAAAGTGGCACTTTGTCTCGATGAGATCCTTAGGTTGTCACGAGTGCGTAGGATTTTGCGGATCTCAATTCGGACGTCGTTTGACTATCGAACGGACGATCGCATATTGTGCGTTATCCGGGTTCGATAGGTTGGGACCGTTGGATGGTCCCAAATCTAATATATGTTAATCTAGGTAATTCCAGGATCGTGTAGGAATTCACGGATTGTGAATCGGAGCCCCGGATGTTCCGAATAATAATTTAAAGTTTATATTTTATATTAACCGTCAGATCGTGCGATCGTGAGCGATCCAACCGTCCGATCTGAACCAAACTTGGAGGGCGAGTGTCCTATACCTTGTAAAACCCATAGGGACTTTCGGATCGGAAATTGGAGGTCGTGGGTTCCGCAGGTCCGTTTGACCAGGGTTAGGGTAGTCTGACCCTTGGTTGACCACAAGTCGCCTGGAGTAATCCCACCTGCTAGACTATGGTGGAGGGTTACACAATATTAGAATTAATATATGTAATTATAATTATATAT
Source organism: Prunus persica (assembly GCF_000346465.2). NCBI lineage: Eukaryota > Viridiplantae > Streptophyta > Magnoliopsida > Rosales > Rosaceae > Prunus > Prunus persica. The sequence continues at coordinate 9,465,195 of NC_034012.1, read as the reverse complement.
GTTTGTACAAAGGTATAAAAGAGTCTAAAATGTCAGTTTGAAGTGCTATACGCACTACCTTAGGTAACTCCCCAGATTTTGGTTACACTACAAGTACCATCAAGTGAAAATTAGGTCCCACGTGGTGTAGGTTATCCGGCGTTGGGACAGGCCCCATACGTTGCGTTGGTTGTACCGGCGTATGGGAAGATATGTGATATTATGTTGAGGTCGCACGTGGGGTAGATTATCCAGCGTGTCGACAGACCCCATACGTGGCGTTGGTTGTACCGGCGTATGGGGAGATATGTGATATGATGTTGTTCACCCGTTTTGCGCGTTCCACTCTTGAGGTGGAAGGGCGAAGTTCCCCACTGACTTGGAGACCACTAGTTGGTCGACAGGTCAGCTTTCTTTGGTGTGCGAGCGTGCCACTGCTAGCAATGTAAATTCTAGCAGACTGATTTTTAGAGTGGATAACTTGCGCCTCAAGTTACTGACTTCTAAAACAAACGATTGTGAATTTGGGTGAGGAATATCTCCCAAGTAAGTTCTTTTCTTGCCTCAGACTGGTGAGGACTTTCACAATTTATCTCAGTATCAAAATGGTTGTTCTGGCCAGAATAGATAACAATAAAGCACTGTTTCAGGCAGAACTGACTTTTACAAAATTAAACAGGGAGAAATCAACTCTAGAAAGGCAAACAGGATGGCTGAAATCCCATTTCTGCCTGGGTAGAAACTTCTGATCCGGGCTGGACTGGTCACGTCTATGCTGGACTGTACTGTCCACAACTTTAGCTTCTTGGCTTCAGCTGTAAATCGATACCAAAGTTCGATTTTGGCAGAGCTTCAATCTACTTCAAGCCTTGGGAGACTTTTTGAACGGGCAGAACTGCGACTTCTTTAGTTTGAAGGGACAGAAGTGGCTATTCTCGAGAATTTAGCAGGCTGGAACTATGCTGTAAAATTTGTTGAGGTTTTCATATTTTGTGAAAACTCAAACTGTGTTTGTCTTGGCTTTTGCTGAACCAAATTTGTAACGAGAGGGATCTCGTTTTCAGAAGACTTATTTTCTAAGTCTGAACTTTGGAGTTCTGATCTAAAGCTGTTTTCTCATTTGTTTGATGAGTTTGAGTGTATGTTTTTTTGATGTTGTTGTGTTGATCCCTTGTGTTGATGCCTGCCTTCGTCTTTTATAAGAGACCTGTGATGTTTAAAATAATGGGCGGCACAAAAGATCTCTTTACAACGTAAAGTAAAAGATCTTTATCAGTCATGGCAGACAAACTCCACGCAGTCACCTCCTAAAGCAGTCTCTTCCCTGGTTTCCTGGGTGGAACCTCTCTAATTCGATCGATGTCATTGTCTGTGTGGGCTTTTTATGGCGGTTTGGTTCTTTCCTTTTGTATTTCTTTGAACAGTTTCCTTTTTTCTGCTTTAGCTTAGGAAGCGTGGCCTGTGAATTCCTTGGGAGATGGTATATTGACTCGGAGTAAAATCTCGAACACAGCTGGGTTTTTGATCTTCTTGTCGGCAGTGTTTTAGAAATGTCCCCTTTATATTTTAAACTTTAGTTGGAAATGCTGATTCTTCAATATTGAGACAATCACGTGGGCGTGTCTAATATCCCCTTGGGTCTGAACTTAATTCAATAATTCATGGGCTGATCTTTTGAAGCCCATCAGTTTCCTTTTTGGGCCTTTCTTTGGGCTGAAGCTTCGTTTTCAACATTCTTGGTGTGAAACCCAATCTGTCTGGATCCTATTTTTATTTTCTTCAAGTCTTTGGGCTGGGCAGGCATTTTTATCATGGGCTTGTCTCTTGGTTTTGGGTGTGCCGAATTTGGGCCCAAACAATGCCCCCATTAAGTCTGAATCGTTTTTTAGACGGTTTTTAGACTTAATGTTTTGCCAATTAATTCGCGCGCCAGTTTCTTCCGTCTTTTCGCCCACGTCTGCCACGTCTGCTTGCTACGAACTAGAGTTCGTGGGAAAACGGCTAGTTACTAGCTAATAATCATCAGGTGTCGTCCCATCTTCCTCTCCCCACGTTTTCGAGCTCCTCTTTAAAAGAAATTCAAATTCATAGCCTCTGAAAACCCTAAACCTTCCAACTCTCGTTTCTGCCTTCCGATTCTTACTTCTGCGAGTTTTTTCTTCGAGATTTCCATAGCTTTCTTCAAACCTTCCTTTCTTTCGCTTCTTCCCTTGAATCAGAGATGTCTTCCCCAAGGTCCCGCGCTCCGTCTTCTTCAGCTTCAATTCCTCCCGATTACATCACTGGGAGCGGGATTGATGCCCACGCGATAGAGGTCAGGAGCAAGCTTCACCCTTTTGCTCAAAAGAATCTGGACGAGAATGTCCTTCATCTGTTCGAGAACACCCTGGTGTTAGGGCCTCATTGGTTTGGTCCTGTTCCAGCTGAGATGGCAGAATTGCTAAAAAAGGATGCGGAGGCTCCTTTGTGTTTTGAGAGCTCTTCTGCCCTGGCCCATCATTCTTGGGTTAGCAAGAATCTGAGTCGATCTTTCCCGTCCAGCGAGGTGAGGAACAGTTCCGTCAAATGGGCAGACTGGATTGACAGACTTCTCCCGAGATATGGGGGTCACTGGAGGAGAGCTGGGATTTATGACGCTATTCTTCTATCCAAGCAGTCGATTAACAGAGATGAGGACCTGCTTGCTGCTGCCCTGTGTTTCTGGAATTCTGCCAGCAACACGTTTGATTTCCGTGTGGGTCCCATGGCTCCAACTTTGCTGGATATGGCTCAGATTTACGGGTTTAGGCCCCATGGCAGACCTGTTGATGCTGTTGGGGATTATCACAGGCGAAGGAACCAAGAGAAAGTGGCCACTTCCTTCACTATTTCTCCAGCCACGATCAACCAGAACTGTTCTTTCTCCAATTATCTGAAGAAATTCAGTGCTGAGAAGGACAAAGATCAGCAACATATGTTGTTCCTTCTGTATTGGCTGAACCGATTTGTCTTCCCCAATCGGTCTTCGGCAGTTCTGCTTGAGTATAGACATCTGGCAGAAGCACTTCACAATCACACTGATGTGGGGCTTGGACCAACAGTTCTGGCCTACCTTTTCAAGAATCTGCATACTGCCACTCTGGAAAATCCGCTGAACCTGTCTGCCCCTGGCGCATTCTGGATGATCCAGATCTGGCTGCAGGTATATTTCCCTGAGTTGAGGTTCCCCGACATAGTTCTGCCTGAAGACCAAGTTCTGGCTCTTCCTCTGATGTCGGCAGAAGTGCCTAAGCGCTCTCTCGAGGAATATTTGATGCTCTTCAGGCATTGTACCAAGAGGTCGGCTGCTCAGTGGCAAGTGGTGATCAGAAGGACCTATCCCTGGTTCCAAACTGGGTTCCGGCTTTTTGAGAAGGAGCCAGAAGATGAGGCTGCCAGAACAGATTTCAGGAGGAAGTTTTTGAGTATTACTTTGCCTAGAGATCTGCCTCATGGTGGGGGCAAACCTCCCAACTACCATCTGGGGGCAGAAGTATATCATCCCAACTTCTGTGCAAGGCAGCTTGGCTGCCCTCAGCTTATACCGTTGAAATCATATCGGAGTTGCAATCGGGCCTCTTCCTGGAGGGATGTAGATGATCTGGAGGTGCACAAGGATGCCCGGTGTGCAGTGAACAAGATAAATAATAGCACGGATGCCCTCTATCCCTCATGGGAGCCAAATTCCTGCAGTTCTGCTGATTTTGACGCCTGGTGGCAAACCAGATTCCAAAATCTACCAGCTTCTGTTACTGCCCTCAAGACGCTCTTTGACGGTTGGGAGAACTGGCACATTTTTGCTGATGGGGATGCCAGAGCGCACCTGATCCAGACCATCAAAGATATCAATGCGCAGATCGTAGAAGGTAGACATCTAATTCTGTCTTGTGATTTTGTTCTGTCTTGGTTTTCGATCTCTAACATATGTTCTGCCTGCTTTAGATCCTTCTTTGACCAGCGTAGGTGGGCAGTCTGTCCAGGCTGGAGAAGTGATTGGTAAGCCTCCCTTTTTTAATTTTCTTCTGTCTTTTCCTGTTGGATTGGCTTCTAACTTCTAACTGCTTGGTGCAGTCTCTTCTGTCATTGCTGCCGGGGACTTGGAGCTTCCCTCTGCAGATGAAGGAGATGAGGTCCAGACAGAACAAACACCTGCCGAGGCCGCTCTTTCTGGCAGAAGAAAAAGGAAAGGGCCTGTCCCTTCTTCGGACAATATCATTCGGCCTGGTATTTCGGGTAAGCTCATGATGTTCCAACCCTTTTTCTTTAAGTTTATTCTGTCTTGCCTTCTTTTCCCTAATACTGCTTTTTGTTCTGTGCAGCTGGAAGTCCTTCCCCTCCTCCTACCAAGCTGAAAAAACCTAAAAAGAAGAGTGAGGAGGAGTATGTCGCTGTGGAAGAAACGGGAGCAGTCCCCACTACTACCTCTGGGACGGATGAAGAGCTGCGGGAAGCCTTTGAGGAGGTGGAGCAGGAGAAAGAGTTGGAAGAGCTGGAAGAAATGCCCCAGAACAAAACGACAGTGGTGGAAGAAGAAGTAGGTTTTATTTTTACGATTTTCGCATCAGTTTCTTTCTTGCCCTGTTTCTTTCGCTCTGACCCCCGTTCTGCAGGAGGAGATTCCTGCTGAGGTGATTGCAGAGAGCATTGCCTTGGCGCAGAAGCAACAAGGGGGTCCAAGGGTTGAGCTGACCAGCTCAGAACTGGCTCTCTTTGAGGATGCTGAGGCAGAACACTCTACTGCCGCTCCAGAGGCCGAGGATCAGGTGGGGCCATCTGCATCAGACCCCGTGGACCAGGCAGAATTGACTGTTGTGGTTCCGGAGGCTGAGGTGGGAACGACTGCAACTGCTCCTGTCGTTGTGGTAATTTTCCTCCTTGACTGTTCATGTTTTCCTGCTGTTCTGTCTGTCCTGTCTGTTCTAACGGTTGTGGTCTTTCCAGGTGGAAGTGCCTAAGGCTACTGGTGCTCTGGCTGCGGTATCCAGCCCCCTGAAACCTCCTATTGTCGCTGTAAGTTTTTATAACTTTGAGCCTCCTTTATTTTCCACTTTCTGTCTGGTTTTTAACTTATGTTCTCCTCTGCAGATGCCTATTCATTCCTTTCCAGGATCATCTGCCACGGCTTCTTTTGCTGATCCAGAGCTGGAAGAATTTGAAGCCATGGATCTGGATGCTCAACTGGAGAGGCTGGAGAAACTCAGCTCTCCTCCGAGCAAGGCAAAATCTAGAGCGGTGGAGGAAGCCATGGAGAGGTTGAAAATCTGGCAGTCCACTGAGCTGGAATTTGATGAAGATACAGGGGCTCTAGATCAGCTGATGAAGGACCTGGACCTGCTGCATAGACAGAACATGGCTCCGAGGCCTATTCTTGAAATGGGTCTAAGTCTGGCCAGAGATGCGCTTAATCTGCATGATCGCTATGAAGATCTTAGGCCTACGTTCAAAACTTCTGAGTTCTGCAAGGCCACACATGAAGCTAATCTGGCTGACTTTGCCAGGCAGAAAACAGAACTGGATCAGATGGTGGCTGGATATAAGGAGGCTAAGGCTACCGCAGATAAGTTGGAGAAGCAGATTGAAGAACTCCAAAAACAGCTGGCAAAGTGTAGGGAGGTGCAGAACAAGCTTGGGGCTGGGCTAAGTTCCAAAACCAAAGCCACCTTTCTTGTGCAGAGTATGGTTGCAGCTTCCAGGCCAGCCTTGGAAATTGCAGAGGCTTCAATTCACCAGGGGGTGCTGCTCCAGAAAGAACTGTCTGTTAAGAAAGTAAACCTGCAGGAGACTCTTAGAAAGCTAGGATTTTAGCTTCTTCTTTCTTTTGTTCGAATAATTTGCCGCGAAGGTGGCTATTTTATATAAGCTTTCAAAGCATTTTTACTGCTTTTTATTCTCCGGACACGGTTGTGAAAGTAAAAAAAAAAAAAAAAACTGGACAACTTTAAAGTAAAAATAAATCTAAACAAGATTCCTTTTCAAGAAACAAAAAAGGGTCAATCTTGTTCCTCTTCTATCCCAGGATCCGTTTGTACAGCCTGTGAATCCCACATGGTTGGATAGAACTTCTTTAACCATTTACCATTGATTGGGGCAAAATGAACAACTCCATCTCGGTCCTGCAACCTGTATGCCCCCATCCCGAGGATTTGGTTAATTATAAAAGGGCCTTCCCATGTAGGTGACCATTTTCCATATCCAGCTATGTGTGTTCCAAGGGGCAGAATTGCCTTCCAGACTATCTCTCCCTCTTCAAAACTCTTGTTTTTGACTCTTTTGTTGTAGGCCCTTGACACAGCCTGTTTTCTTGCTAAGAGTTTGTTGAGGGTGTCAATCCTGCTTGCATCCAATTCTTCTAATTCAAGTAGCATGGCTTGAGAGTAATCTTCTCCTGTGAGATCGTGCTGGTGAGCAATTCTAAGAGACTGGACTGCTATTTCCATGGGCAGAATTGCATCATGACCGTAGGTCAGAGCATAGGGAGTCATGCCAGTTGCTTCTCTTTTTGAAGTTCTGTATGCCCACAAAGTTTCTGACAATTTCTCATGCCATTGCTTCGGATTCTTCTCCAGCATCTTTCTGATGATGTTGATAATCACCTTGTTACTTGATTCTGCCTGTCCATTAGCTTGAGCATAATAGGGGGTAGATTGAAGCAGCTTGAACTTGAATGTTTCTGCCATATCTAGCATCTCCCTAGATATGAAAGAAGAACCCCTATCAGTTGTGATCGATTCTGGAATGCCGAATCTCTGTATGATCTGTTCTTCTATAAAGGTGATGATCTCTTGAGAAGTTGTGGTTTTGATTGGCTTGGCTTCTACCCATTTGGTGAAATAGTCTGTAGCAACAATGATAAAACAATGCTGCTGGCTGCTGGCTGGATAGATTTTGCCAATGAGATCCATTGCCCATCCCCTGAAAGGCCATGGTTTTACTACAGGATTCATGGGAACCGAAGGAACCTGCTGGATTGGGCCGTGCCTTTGACAGGCTTCACATCCTTTGGAATAGTTGATGCAATCCTTCATCATGGTTGGCCAGAAATAACCATACCTTCTGATTAACCAGCACATCTTTCTTCCCCCTTGGTGAGCGCCACAGATCCCCTCATGGGTTTCTCCCATGACTTTCATGTATTCTGTTTTTCCGAGGCACCTTAACAGTACCTCATCCTTACTTTTCCGGACCAAATCTTCATTCCACATGAGATAGTTTGTAGCCATGATTCTGACTCTTTTCTTAGAGGGCAGAGTGGGATATCGTAAGTAAGTCATGATAGGCTCCCTCCAATCATCTTCCGTGATCAAGGCAGAATTGACTTCTATCTCCATTCCTCTGGTCAGAACAGATGGTAGACTTTTCCTTCCTATCTTGATGATCCTTTGGACACAGTCTTCGGGCATTTGTATACCTGATGCTACCTGAGCCAGTTCATTGGCTGCAAAGTTTTCTTCTCTTGGGATGTGCTCCCAAGTAGCTTCTCTAAATTCTGTTAGCAGATTTCTAGCTGCTACCAGATATACAGCTAGAGAAGGGTTTAGACACTTGTACTCTCCAGCAATTTGTTTTAGGACAAGCATGGAATCTCCCAAGATCTCCACGGATTGGATTCCTAGTTCTACCAACATCTCAAGCCCTATAATCAAAGCTTCATACTCGGCCCTGTTGTTAGTGCATTGGAAATCTAATTGGAAGGAATAGCAATGTCTGACCCCTAAGGGTTCTTCTAGCACAATCCCTGCTCCTGAAGCCTTGTCTGTCTTTGATCCATCAAAATATAATTTCCAAGGTGTGAGATGAATCGAGTAAATTGGATTGTTAAGGCAAACATGAGCTCTAGTTAGCAGATCTGCATTTGCTATGTCCAAAGAATCCATGTTTTCAATTTCCTCTCCTGGGTGATCTGCCAAGAAATCTGCCACAGCTTGTCCTTTGACAGCTTTCTGGGGAACATATCTGAATGTGAATTCTGTCAAAGCCAAAGTCCACTTCCCAATTCTGCCCCTCAGCATTGGTCTTGTTAGCATGTATTTGATTAGGTCTGTTTTGGCAATGATGTAAATAGTATGTGGCAGCATATAATGCCTGAGCTTTACAGCAGTGAAATATAAGGCCAGACAAAGCCTTTCTATCGCGGAATACCTTCTCTCCACTTCTGTCAATGTTTTGCTTAGATAGTAGACTGCCTGTTCTTTCCCTTCTTTGTTATCTTGAACTAGCAGACTTCCAATAGATACCTCTGATGCAGATACATAAAGCTTGAGGGGTCTGCCCCTTTTTGGTGGGGACAGAACTGGCGGATTCGAAAGGTAATGCTTTATTTCTTGGAAAGCCTGTTGGTGTTGTTCTTCCCATTTGAATGTCTGTTCCTGCTTTAGCCTTAGCAGGGAAGAAAAAGGTTGGATTTTTCCTGCAGAATTGGATATGAATCTCCTTAGAAAATTGATTTTTCCTAAGAGACTTTGAAGTTCCTTCTTGTTCCGAGGAGGTAGAGCTTCTATGATGGATTTTGCTTTATTTTTGTCAACCTCTATACCTCTCTGGTGGACCAAGAATCCTAAGAAATTTCCTGCTTGGACTCCAAAAACACATTTTTTGGGGTTCATTTTTAGTTTGTGCTGCCTCATTCTTAGGAACGCCTTTCTTAAGCTTGCCACGTGATTTCCTTCTTCAGGGGATTTAATCACCACGTCATCTATGTATACTTCCAAGGAATGTCCTATCATATCATGAAAAATAGAATTCATTGCCCTTTGATAGGTGGCTCCTGCATTTCTCAAACCGAAAGGCATTACAGTATATTCGAAAGCACCTATATGTCCTGGACACATAAAGGCTGTCTTGTGGATGTCCTGTTCTGCCATCATAATCTGGTTATAACCTGCGTTGCCGTCCATGAAAGATAGCATCTGGTTATGAGCGGCTCCATCTACTAGCATGTCTGCCATTGGCATAGGATATTCGTCTTTAGGAGATGCCTCATTCAGATTTCTGTAATCTACGCAGATTCTAACTGCCCCTGTTTTTCTTTTGAGAACAGGTACAATATTTGCTAACCAATCGGCATAGATGGCTGGCCTGATGAATTCTGCCTTGAGCAGTCTTTCTATTTCTTCTTTGACCTTTAGTTCTGTGTCTATAGACATTCTTCTTCTGGCCTGTTTGACTGGAAGGTAGCCATCTTTAATTGGCAGCTTGTGCTCTACTAACTGCCTGTCCAATCCTGGCATCTCGTGGTAATGCCAAGCAAAACAATCTCTGAACTCCTGCAAAAGTGCGATGAGTTCAGCCTTGAGTGGTTCTTTTAACAGTGTGCTGATGAAAGTAGGCCTTGGATCTTCTTCTGTCCCTAAGTTTATCTCCTGTAGAGGATCCTCTACTTCTGGCAGGGAGTCATCTAGTGCTGCCGGTGCAAAATCTAATACTTCTTCCTGTAAAATTTCCTCTTCTTGTTCTTTTGTGCTTTCATGGGTGAATTCTGCCATATTGATGGCTGGATTCTGTATGAAAAGCCCCCTTTCTCCCCAGTATATCAACAATCTTTTTGGGATGGATCGGATTGTTGCAGCTCGATCCTTATCCAGTTGATTGGGACTAAACATCAGAGTTCTGGAAGTTCAGCACAAAAAGGTCTATTCCAGTCCTCCAGAGAACTGGCTAAGCCTTCTTCAATGAGTCTTTGGGCCGTGACACCATGGGGGCGGCCGTTCTGATTGACTCCAAGGAAAGTGTAGGGACCGAGGTCATCATGATAATACCTTGCTTCAAAGCACATGGCAGAGGGCAGGAATGGCCGTGGATCGGCCTCTATAATCTCCATGCAGCCTTCTTCATTCCATAATGCTAACTGCTGGTGGAGGGTGGAAGGAATACAAAGGCTCTGGTGGATCCAATCCCTGCCAAGTAGTGCATTGTAGGTGGTAGAAGTAGTGTCTATCACAAAAAATGCTATTTTCAACTCTTTTCTCCCGACTATGACATCCACATCCAAGATGCCATATATTTTGGTGATGCCCCCAGCGAAGTTGGTGACGGTCAACCGTGTTGGAATCAGATCTTTCTCTGTTCTGCCTAACCTGGTCAGCATTCTGTGGGGTAATAGATTAATGGCTGCACCTCCATCTACCATGATCTTGGAAATAGGAATACCCCCAAGATTTGCCGTTATAAACAAAGGTCTGAGGTGATTTGCCATTTCTCTGGTTGGCTTGGCGAAGCAAGGTTGCTCTGTAGCTGGTTTGTTGGCTGTTCTGCCTGTCCTGGAGTTGTCTGCTTGTGGTTCTGGTGGCTCCTCTGCTTCTGTCATTCTACACTCAAAGCTTTCCTGAGAAAAAACATCTCCTTCCAAAGTGTTTTCCTGTCCCTCGACAGCCCTGAATTTACCTGGTAGGATGAATACCATGTTAATTCCCAGATCACCTTGTAGGAGGTCTTCTAATTCTGCGCCAAAAGCTTCTGCTTCTGGGTCCAATTCTTCGCCTAATTCCATTAATTCTTCCCCTTATTCTTCCGTCCAGTCATCCTGTTCTGCTACTTCGAAGGGCTCTTTCTGATCATCTGCAGAAGGTTCATAGTCCAATTGCTCTTGTTCATATTCCTCAGTGTAGTCATCTTCTCCTTATGACGGGGTAGACCTGGATTTCTCTGGTACCTGCGTGGTGTTAGGACAGCTGCTGGACGACAAGGTTACATGGATAGAAGACTCGGCTGGTGGTTCTGTTTTCAGCAATTCCCCTGACTGGCAAGCTTTCTGTTCTGTCCGGAGAAGCATTTCAGGATTTCTTCCTTTCCTGGCAGAACTGGGTTGTTAACGCACCTGCGCATTATCCTGGCTCTTAAGATATGTACAGTATTGCCTCTGGATTCTCCTTTTCTGAGTTCTGGTCAGCTCCAGAGTCGGTCTACCACTTCTTCCTACGGAATACCATCTTCCTTCTATGATTGTTGCCAAGGATTTTTCGTTCCTGGGTGCCTTGACTGGTATTTTCTTTCTGGGCTGCTCCATCTTCCTCTCGCTGTACTGTGTAGGTTTAAGACAGCTCTTCTGCCTTGTTTTATCTTGGGATGAGATTCCAATCCTGTCAAAGACACTAGGTGTGGGTTGATTTTGTTTGTCTAGAACCACCTCTAGTTCTGTTTCACATTTGCACCTACTGCATAGTACTACCCCAGCCGAGATGGTCGCTCTTGGTATTTGACTGGTCTCTCTTATGATACTTCTGCCTCTGCTGCAACCGGCATCCGTGATTGGCTGGGTTTTCCTCTGTTCTGGCCAATTTAAGTTGACCATATTGGCTTGAGGTTGAGGAAAAGGATCCGTTATGACCAATGGTGGTTTTTCTGCCAGTTTTAGCCTTCCTGCTGTTATTTCTTCTTGTATCACGTCCCTGAAAACAACACAACTACTGGTAGAATGATTCCAAGAGTTGTGCCACCTGCAATACTGTCTGCCCTTGAGTTCTTCTGGCTTCGGTATCCTGTGAGGCGTTTCTATTGCCTTCTGTAGTAGCATTTCGTCGAACAAGGCATCGACCTTGGTTAAATCAAAGGAGTAAACCTTGTTTTGTGTTGATTTGCTTGGAACGAATCCTCCTGTGAATGGTGGCGGCTTTTGGTCTTTAGGTGGCTTTGTGAGGGCCTTGCAACTAATGGGATGTTTTAGTTTTGCCATTTCTGCCACTAAAACCTCTTTCTCCTCTGATTCCTCTGTATCTTCTTGTGATTCCACCTCGATCAGGTGGACTGAAGAGGAAGGGGTTTTATAGTATGTTCCTTTGGAGGAGTTCCTCCTTTGCTGCTCTTCCCTGAGTAGCTCTTCATATTTGGATGCCTTATCAGCCAGTTCTGCCAGATCTCCGAATAATATCCCGTCGAACCTCTTCCTGAGGGAGATTTTAAGGGCAGCTTGGGCCATCTGGATGAAGTGTCTTTCTTCCATTGGGATTCGGCACTTCATCTTGAGCCTTCTGAACCTGGTTATAAAATCTTGCGCCGGTTCATCTTCACTCTGCTTGAGGGCAGCTAGATCACTGATGGTGACTTCTGGCTGAATCCTGTAATAGTAGTCATGGAAGACATTTTCCATCTGTTCCCAGGTTTGAACAGAGTTAGCTGGCAGGCTGGTGTACCAGGTAAAAGCTTGCCCAGAGAGAGAGTTGCCGAAAAGCCTTAATTTCAGCAGAGGGTTGTTTTCTATAGCTATGCATTGGACGGAGAACCTGCCTATATGTTCGACTGAGGAAGCATGGGGGTCTTCCCCGTTGAACAAAGTGAAGTTTGGCACTTTGAAACCTGGAGACAATGGTATTTGATCGATGTAGGCTGGGTATGGCTTTCTGTAAGTAGGCCTTTCCCCTCTTCTAGCCTCGGGTTCCATGATCTCTCTGACCATTCTTCGTAACGCCCCTACGTCATTTAAAGCATTGGCTGGGGGAAAATTTTGTCCCTGTTCTGGCTGAACGTAATCAAACCTGGGTTCTGCCCTGAGTGGTCTGGGTGGAACTTCCTCCCTGTGTTCTTCCTGCTCTTCGACTTCTGGATGATTCCTCCAGTTTGCCCCCTGTCTATTCCTGTCATGATTAGCCAAAAGGTTGTTCCCTCCTCGGCCTCTCCTCCCTCTTGCAAGTGGAGGGAATGGATTAGGGTCCATCCTTCTGGGTCTATATGGTAATACTGCCGGTGGCTCAGGCAGAAGTGCCAGAGGTTGATCAAGCGGGGGCGCATGATGTGGAATGGGCTGAGGTTCTGGCTGGTTCTGAGCCAGTGCCAGGTTGTCTGGTTGGGCTGGGGCCTCATACTCTTGATTAGGAAGGGCTCTTTCCCTCGGTCCAGCCTGAATTTCTCTGTGGTCTGGCACTGCAGCCATCTGTGCAATTAGGGGATTTTCCTGGTATGGCCATATTAGTCCTGGCGGAGGGCCATAAGGGAGATCCAACTGCTGGATTACAGGATCTGGGTTTGGAGTTCTGGCCAAGGCGGATTCTCGGTCCTTCCGGAATTGTCTGTTTACCTGCCATTGCATCATGGCTGTCATGTTATTGAGAGTGTCCTGGTTCCTTTGTACTGTGATCTCTTGCCGGAGTACTGACTCCTGCATTTGATCCATCCTTTTGGAGCCAGTCCTGGAACGTCTACTTCCTGTACTGCCGTGGGCAGAATGCCTAGCATCACTTTCTTCTGACTCGAGGCCTTCCCTAAGAACCATCTTGTTTTTCTCCATATCTGGTGTGGGTTCTGACTAGATCTTCCCGTTTTTTGTAAATCTGTGACTGATTCCGTCAGAATATGTATACTGAGAAGTCCCACTGGGCGTGCCAAATTGTTCACCCGTTTTGCGCGTTCCACTCTTGAGGTGGAAGGGCGAAGTTCCCCATTGACTTGGAGACCACTAGTTGGTCGACAGGTCAGCTTTCTTTGGTGTGCGAGCGTGCCACTGCTAGCAATGTAAATTCTAGCAGACTTATTTTTAGAGTGGATAACTTGCGCCTCAAGTTACTGACTTCTAAAACAAACGATTGTGAATTTGGGTGAGGAATATCTCCCAAGTAAGTTCTTTTCTTGCCTCAGACTGGTGAGGACTTTCACAATTTATCTCAGTATCAAAATGGTTGTTCTGGCCAGAATAGATAATAATAAAGCACTGTTTCAGGCAGAACTGACTTTTACAAAATTAAACAGGGAGAAATCAACTCTAGAAAGGCAAACAGGATGGCTGAAATCCCATTTCTGCCTGGGTAGAAACTTCTGATCCGGGCTGGACTGGTCACGTCTATGCTGGACTGTACTGTCCACAACTTTAGCTTCTTGGCTTCAGCTGTAAATCGATACCAAAGTTCGATTTTGGCAGAGCTTCAATCTACTTCAAGCCTTGGGAGACTTTTTGAACGGGCAGAACTGCGACTTCTTTAGTTTGAAGGGACAGAAGTGGCTATTCTCGAGAATTTAGCAGGCTGGAACTATGCTGTAAAATTTGTTGAGGTTTTCATATTTTGTGAAAACTCAAACTGTGTTTGTCTTGGCTTTTGCTGAACCAAATTTGTAACGAGAGGGATCTCGTTTTCAGAAGACTTATTTTCTAAGTCTGAACTTTGGAGTTCTGATCTAAAGCTGTTTTCTCATTTGTTTGATGAGTTTGAGTGTATGTTTTTTTGATGTTGTTGTGTTGATCCCTTGTGTTGATGCCTGCCTTCGTCTTTTATAAGAGACCTGTGATGTTTAAAATAATGGGCGGCACAAAAGATCTCTTTACAACGTAAAGTAAAAGATCTTTATCAGTCATGGCAGACAAACTCCACGCAGTCACCTCCTAAAGCAGTCTCTTCCCTGGTTTCCTGGGTGGAACCTCTCTAATTCGATCGATGTCATTGTCTGTGTGGGCTTTTTATGGCGGTTTGGTTCTTTCCTTTTGTATTTCTTTGAACAGTTTCCTTTTTTCTGCTTTAGCTTAGGAAGCGTGGCCTGTGAATTCCTTGGGAGATGGTATATTGACTCGGAGTAAAATCTCGAACACAGCTGGGTTTTTGATCTTCTTGTCGGCAGTGTTTTAGAAATGTCCCCTTTATATTTTAAACTTTAGTTGGAAATGCTGATTCTTCAATATTGAGACAATCACGTGGGCGTGTCTAATATCCCCTTGGGTCTGAACTTAATTCAATAATTCATGGGCTGATCTTTTGAAGCCCATCAGTTTCCTTTTTGGGCCTTTCTTTGGGCTGAAGCTTCGTTTTCAACATTCTTGGTGTGAAACCCAATCTGTCTGGATCCTATTTTTATTTTCTTCAAGTCTTTGGGCTGGGCAGGCATTTTTATCATGGGCTTGTCTCTTGGTTTTGGGTGTGCCGAATTTGGGCCCAAACAGATGTGCAGGTCTCGCGTGGCGTAGGTTATCCGGCGTTGAGACAGGCCCTATACGTGGCGTTGGTTGTACCGGCGTATAGGGAGATATTATGATAGTATGGCATGGTTGCACGTGGCGTAGGTTATCTGGCGTGTTGACAGGCCCCATACGTGGCGTTGGTTGTACCGGCGTATGGGGAGATTATGTGAGATACAGAGAAATGAAATAAGGTATCGCCTAAGTATGGAATTGGGATTTAGGGAAGAACTACGTGTGGCTTGATCCCTCAAGGAGGGTACGTAGGCAGCCTAAGGTTATTAGGTGCAGCCGCAGACTAAATGTTAGTCATATAGAGATTGGTTCGGACCTTGTTGTTGGTCCTGAAATTGAGGTGAAAATGTGAATTGATTTGCTAGCATTCTTGGTAGTTGAGAATTTTAGGAAGGCCGAAGGCCGTTTATGTGAATTGCATGAAATTATATTGTGCATGCTGCCAGTTGTGGATATTAAATGCGTTTTTATGCAGGTTGTAATTTTGAGAAATGTCCAATTTATAGGGGAGACTCTGCCGAAATTCGGCAGGAAGTCTCGGTCTTTAGTAAGTGGGCCTGGCATCGGGATGATGTCGAGAATTCCAAAGGGTTCGCCTCGGGTTTTGAAAAATTCGGGGCGAGTCCTTTCATATACTATGTCATCAACATAGATTGAGACTGTTAGAGTTCCAGAGGCTTCTTTAGTCTTGCAGTACAATGTAGCCTCGCTTGTGCTTCTGATATAACCACAGCTAATGAGATAGGCATTGATTTCCTCATACCAGGCTCTTGGAGCCTGTTTTAAACCATACAAGGCTTTCTTCAATTTGTACACCTTGTCTTCATAGTTTGTAGTCACAAATCCATCCGGTTGTTCTACATAAACTTCCTCCTTAAGTACACCATTTAGGAATGCAGACTTGACATCTAATTGGTATAGTTTCCACCCCTTTTGAGCTGCCAAAGCTATGAGAGTTCTAATTGTGTCAAGTCTGGCCACAGGAGCAAAAGTCTCATTGAAGTCAATTCCAGGCTTTTGTGCATAGCCTTTGACCACCAACCTAGCTTTATGCTTCTAGATTGAGCCATTCAATTTGGTTTTATACAATCATTTCACACCAATCACAGGTTTATTACTTGGTCTATCAACCAGTTCCCAAGTCTCATTCTTCTCAATCATCTCCATTTCTATTTCCATTTCCTTTTGCCAAGCTTTATCCTTTGAGGCTTCTGCAAAATTCTCTGGCTCAATGATGCTCATGTTGCATCTAGCATAGATCTCAGTGATGTCTCTAAGCTTCACAGGTGTAGAACTTGGAGAATCACTTGGTGAATCAACATTAGGAGCAGCTGTAGTCACCTGAATTTGGCTAGAGATGTTGTCTATCATTGTTTCTTCATATTCCTCTTCAGAGCTTCCGGGAGTATCTTCAAGCCTCATTGGAACTATGATAGAATCAACAGTGTGTTTATCCCAATCCCATAATGAGTTCTCATCAAAGATCACACTTCTAGATGTAGTGTCCTTGTTGGTTTGCAAATTGTACACTCTGTACCCCTTTTCACATTTGCCATAGCCAACAAAAATGCATTTTTCAGCTGCATCCTCCAGCTTAGATCTCAACTGACTAGGCACATGGCAGAAACAAGCAGAACCAAACACTCTCAAGTGCTTAACTCCAGGCTTTCTTCCACTAAAAGCTTCAAAAGGAGTGACATTATCTAAAGCTTTTGTGGGACATCTATTCTGAATATAGACAGCTGTATTCACTGCCTCTCCCCATAATTTATATGGTAGTTTCTTTTCTTTCAGCATTGTCTTGCTCATTTCTATAATGGTCCTGTTCTTTCTCTCAGCAACTCCGTTTTGCTGAGGTGAATAGGCCACAGTTAGTTGCCTTTCTAAACCAATTTCTTCACAAAACTGCAGAAATTCAGTGGAAGTATATTCTCGACCTCTGTCACTTCTAAGTTTCTTGATTTTGTACCCGCTTTGTAATTCCACCATAGCCTTAAATTTCTTGAAAATATTAAACACTTCTGACTTAAAGTGCATGAGATACACCCAGCACATTCTAGTGCAGTCATCAATGAAGGTCAAGAAGTATTTGTTTCCACCTATTGTTGTAGTCTGCATTGGCCCACAGACATCTGAGTGAACCAGTTGCAGAGGTACACTTGCTCTCCAAGCTTTCTCTTTACCAAAAACCTCCCTGTGAGATTTTCCAATTGCACAGTCTTGACAAATTCTGTCTGCATTGCCAATTTCAGGCAATCCATAGACTAGCTCCTGTTGTTGTAACAACTTCAAACTCTGCATATTCAAATGACCGAACCTCCTATGCCAATACCAAGTGGATTCTTCAACTGTCGCTTTCATAGCCACAGAGTTTGCATATTTTAGTGAGAGTGGAAAACATCTATTTCCAGTCATGGAAACCTTTGCCACCAAATTTTCCATTGACTTGTCATCAAATATCTCAACCATTGAATTGCCAAAAACCAGATAGTAGCCATGCTCTACCGTTTGACCTACACTAAGTAAGTTTTCATCCAATCCTGGTACAAACATAACCTCTTTGATATATCTAGGCCCAGCTTTAGTGTCAATCACCAAAGTGCCTTTACCAGTTGCTTGCACTAAGTCTCCTGTGCCCATTTTCACTTTTGCAGTGACCTTAGTATCAATATTGACTAGGAGAGATGCATGTGAAGTCATATGGTTGCTGCATGCACTGTCCACATACCACACACAATTATTTTTCACTACTTCAGCAGCATGACAGGCATAGAACATGATACCTTCTTCTTCTTTGTGTGATGCATAGTTGGCAGCTTAATCTGATTTTCCTTTGCATTCCTTGGCTATATGCCCAAACTTCTCGCATTTGTAACATTTTGGTTTACCTTTGAACCAACAGACACCATAATGCAGCTTGTCACAGGTTTTGCAAGGAACCTTTCCGCCCTCAGTCTGACTGTCCTTCTTGGAATTATTTTCAGACTTTGAGTCCCACTTCTTCCCTTTCTGAGATTTCCAATTCTTTTTAGACTTGAAACTCCCTGCTTGCCCTGTGTTTGATTGATCTTTAGAACTCACATTCAGACTATAGAATGCCTTCTCAGTCACTCTCTCATTATGCCTTTGCAGCCGTTGTTCATGAGATTTTAAAGAGCCTATAACCTCTTGAACCCCAATAGATTCTGTATCCTTTGTTTCCTCTATAACTTCAGCAATAGAATCATATTCTCTAGATAAACTAATCAAGAGTTTCTGTACAATTCTTTGGTCAGTTAACTCTTCACCATAAGCCTTCATTTGATTTACTAGCTCAAGTAGTTTAGTGACATATCCAGATAATGATTCATCATCATGCATACGAGTGTATTCAAATTCTCTTCTAAGAGCTTGAAGTTTCACAGATCTCACCTTCTTATCACCCCTGAACTCTTGTTGCAGGATCTCCCATGCTTCCTTAGCCGACTCTTTCAGTGCAATCCTGGGAAAAATGTCGTCAGAAACTGCACCTTGGATTAGTCCCAAAGCCTTAGCATCCTTTGCAACATTCTCCTCCAGAGCAAGCTTTTGAGCTGTAGTCAGAGCTTCTCCTTCTTCCTTCTTAACAGATTGCTCATATCCATTCTCAACCATATCCCACAGCTTGTGAGATTTGAAGATTGTGCACATCTTTATTCTCCAGAAATCGTAGTTACTTCCATTGAAGATGGGAGCACGAAGCTCACCCATGCTAGATCCAGCCATGTGAGACTAGATAGAGCTCTCCTCAGCTGGATTGCTGTAATTTCACTACGCCCAGTCTCAGATCGTAACCTGGACTCTCGATACCATGTTGGAGTTTCTGTATATTGCTGAGTGTTCTTGCACAGAAAGTATATGAGGAAACGATTTAGAGAGAAAAGAGAGAGAGAGTCTGTTAGGCAATGATTGTTATCATGCACACACACACTGTGTGATCTCATTCTACTTTCAATATATATATATATTGTAGCTAGTACAAAAATGACTCAGCTAATACATTTGTACCAGCCTGTGAGCTGTACACTTGGCATGAATCTAGACATGTTAGTCCAACAATATGTGATGGCATATGAGCCATACACCTGGCTAACTAACAATCCAAAAGCCTGAAACAATTTATACTTCAACATGTTCTTTTCTCAGAAGCAGCCAATAGAAGCAAAAGAGGAGGGGCTGTCGACAAAACCAAAACGGAGAACCCCATTCATACAGCCGCTTCTCCCAATACAACGCCCAGCCAAAATTTCTCATTCTTCAATTGGGAATCGACTTCCTCTTCCCATGAACTTTCAATTTGATAGTGCGAACTCCCCTTTTCACATTGACACATTTAATCAAGATAGTGATCTTATGTCTTTAGCAGGCCGCAAAACCTGAGAAATTTGTTAGAACCCACCGAGAAATTTGTTAGAACCCACAAATTTTCCAAATCCTTAAATAATGCTGTCTTGCGAATAAAGTATAATACTGTAGCCTGCTGTTAACAATCTAAACCTAACATGCACGGTAGTGTAGCCTTCTAGTAACCCAATGGCTCTTGTCTTCCTCCTCGTCCTCCTATTCTCTTCCATTATATTTCCAAATGTTCGTGCATGTAGCCAAACTGAACGCAGCTCTCTCCTGGCCTCCTTCGCCCACACTCTCTCTTCTCCTCCATTTAATTGGAGTTCTTCCATTAACTGCTGCCATTAGAGCGGCATCAGCTGTAATCAGGATGGTTGGGTCACCCATTTGATCCTGCCCTCCAAAGGGATCAAGGGAGGTTTTAAGCCCGCATTACTTGCAAATCTCACACATCTTACCCACATCAATCTTTCCCACAACTCACTTTATGGCTCACTTGTTCCAACTGAACTCTTCTTATCCTTGAAAAGTCTTGAGGTCCTTGATTTGAGCCACAACCTTCTTTCCGGAAAGCTACCATCTTCTTTACCTTCCAGCAACATCCTAACAGTGGATTTGTCTAGCAATCACCTGCATGGTGCAATTCCTCCCACATTCTTCAATAGAGCTTGGCATTTGACTAGTTTCAATGCTAGCAATAATGCCTTCTCAGGGTCTATCCCATCCTGTATTTGTCTCCAACATTCTTCTCCTTTAATAAGGCATTTGGATGTTTCCTCCAATAATTTTAGTGGCATCATTTTGCCAGGATTAGGGGACTGTTCTAAACTGCAGGTTTTTCGTGCTCATCACAATAACATCACAGGATTACTTCCGGAAGATATCTACAATGCAATCGAACTTGAAGAAATTGCATTACATTTCAACTCATTATATGGAGCAATAAGTGACAGAATTGCCAACCTCACCAACTTGGCAATCCTTGACCTCTCCTTTAATCAATTGAGTGGTGTGCTCCCTCTCCAGTTAGGGAAGCTGTCCAAGTTGAGCCACATAATCCTTGATTTCAACAATCTCCGAGGTTCTTTGCCCCCATCTTTGATGAACTGCACAAATCTTATAGAAGTGCGTCTGGCAGCCAACAACTTGGGAGGGGATATCTACACTCTTAATTTCTCCACACTCAGTCAATTAAGTAAACTTGACCTATTTGGGAATAATTTCATTGGTAACTTGCCAACAGGCCTTTACTCATGTCGGTCCCTACAAGCAATTCGATTAAGGGACAATAATCTACAAGGACAGATACATCCTGAGATTCTTTCATTGAAATCCTTGTCCTTCCTCTCGCTTGCTGAAATCAGATTGACCAATTTAGCTGGGGCAATCAAGATATTAATGCGTTGCAAAACTCTTCGAACGCTCTGCCTTTCGGGTTCCTTTATCAGTGAGGCAAACCTAGATGATAATGGCATGGTTGATCATGATGGATTCCAAAATCTTCGAGTTTTAGGTTTGAGTAGGTGTGGGATCACCGGTCCAATACCTATATGGTTATCAAAGCTCAATAATCTCCAGATCTTGACTTTGGACAGTAACAGAATCACGGGGTCAATTCCTAGTTGGTTGGGGACTCTTCCAAGACTCTTTCATATGAGATTGCATAACAACCTTATTTCAGGTGAATATCCCAAGCAACTCTGCAGGCTACCAAGTTTGGTATATCAACTTCCTGAATCTCAGGTAGATGACCATTATGAATTTGAATTGCCTGCCATCTCCACTGTCAGAGAAAATCCATGGCCATCTTTTTTACAGCACGTAGTGTCTTTTCTTCCACCAATGATTGACGTATCTAACAATAACATGAATGGTAGCATACCTACTGAGATCGGCCAATTGATGCTTCTTCACACGTTGAATCTTAGCAGCAACAACTTCTCTGGAAACATTCCAACCCAAATATCCAACCTACAAAACTTAGAAGCCTTGGATCTGTCCAGGAATGCTTTGTCTGGAAACATCCCATCCCCATTGGCTAGCCTGCATTTCTTGCATGCCCTTAATGTCTCGTACAATGATCTCATAGGACCAATACCAACAAGCACTCAGCTCCAAAGCCTCAATGCTTCTGCATTTGAGGGGAATCCAAAACTTTGTGGAGCCCCAGTTCCGAATGAGTGCAGGCCAATCAACGGCATTGATGCAGCAGATAAGAAGAACAACCACGATGTGGACAGTGGTCACCAACTGCCATGGTTTTATATTTCTGTTGTGCTAGGCTTCATTGTAGGATTTTGGGGAGTGTGTGGTTCTTTAATTATTAAGAGAACGTGGAGACATGCATATTTTCGATTCACAAACAATATACAAGATAGGGTCTATGTGATGATGACAGTGTCCATGAACAGGATGAAGAGAAAGCTCAGAGGCTAGATATTATTGTACTTCATTTGATTTCACATCTTCAGTCTTTTTTATCGGTTCTTGTGTGTTCCTGTCCTGATGTAATAATGCACAGTTTGTTCTTATAATAATGTCTTCCTTTTGTAAGCAAAAAATACAACTAGAAAAAACTGATCATCTGGTTTTGGCCATAGAGCCTGCTCGGAAACAAGAACAAAAGAAAACAGATTAATACCCCAATGCCATTCCCCTCGTACGGTCGTACCGTCGATGTTCTCTCTAAAATACCACCGATTCTTCCTGCAATTAGAAGAAGCGCCCACGAAATAAAGCAGACAAAGGAGCTTTGGGGCTGGGGGGGCCGGCTAATTCTTCTCCACTCATTGCTCTGCTCTTCTTCCTCTTACAAACTCTTTTGCTTGAGAACTGAGAAAAGACGACGACCTGTTTTGGTTCAAAACTAAAATGGGTCGGATCATATCGACCTCGGGTGTTTATGTATGCATGTAAACCCTGTGGCCCTAAGGCCCGAATAAAATACTTTTATCGGATATATTACAAATGTTGGGCCAGAGCCGACCCAATTTTGGCCCTGTAAACGTTTTGAGAGTGTTTGCTAGTATTCTAGCTGATTTAGCAGAGAAAGGAGTGAGAGAAAAATGGAAGGAGAGAAATCTGTAAAACTGCTCTGCTTACTCTCTAAGTCAGAGAGCAAGGATATGTATTCTGTTTTTCTTTCTATTCCATCACGCACACACACAGAGTACATGACCATTAGCCTTAGATGGATGCACACACATAATATTGCATCTCAACCTTACACCTGTCAATTTCTAAGACAAAGTGAATACACTATGAAATACTAGGCTAATTAACACTGAGCTCAAATTAGCTCAATGCTTATACACTAACACTCCCCTTTAAGCTTTGAGCTGATAAAACTCCTAGCTTATCCCTAAGATAGTTGAACCTCTCCTTTGATAAAGCCTTGGTAAAGATGTCTGCCACTTGATCTTTAGTAGGACAATAAACCAAATCAATAACCCCTTGTTGTAGAGCATCCTTGATGAAATGATACCGTCTGTCAATGTGTTTTGTCCTTTGATGAAACACTGGATTTTTAGTTATGGAAATTGCAGATGTGCTATCACATTTCATAGGAGTAGCATCTGCTTGTAATTCACCAAAATCTTCCAAAACAAACCTGAGCCAGATTGCTTGTGTTGTAGAATCTGATGCACTGACATATTCTGCTTCAGCAGTTGAGAGAGCTACACAGTTTTGTTTAACCGAAGCCCATGAGAACACCCCACTTCCAAATGAGAATGCATACCCAGATGTGCTTTTGCTATCTTCAATTAAGCCTCCCCAATCACTGTCACAATATCCCATCAGCACTGCTTTCTTGCCTTTCTCATACATCAGACCATAGTCTAATGTTCCTTTAACATACCTTAGCACCCTCTTAGCTGTTCCATAGTGCTTGTTAGAAGGACCATGCATATATCTAGCTAGCAAACTTGCAGCATACATCACATCTGGTCTTGTAGCAGTAAGATACAGTAAGCTTCCTACAAGCTTTCTATAATTCTCTTCATCAGCAGCACCACTTCCATCATCCTTGATCAACTTTTCTGTGGCTACAAGAGGAGTAGACACAGGCTTACAGTCAGTTAAGCCAAATTTATTCAACAAAGAAGATGCATACTTCCTTTGGTGAATAAAGATGCTTGAATCTGTCTGAATCACCCCCATTCCTAGAAAGTGATGGAGAAGACCCAAGTCTGTCATTTCATACTTCTCTTTCATGTCTTTCTTGAACTCATTCATCATTCCTTGATTGCTTCCTGTGTACACTATATCGTCCACATAAATGAATACAATTAGTATATCATTTTCTCCCCTTGTCTTGGTATAAAGAGTGGCTTCACTCAAGCTTTTCTTAAACCCACACTCAGCAAAGTAACTGTCAATTTCTCCATACCAGGCTCTAGGTGCCTGTTTTAACCCATAAAGAGCCTTGTGCAGTCTATAAACTCTATCTTCTTTGCCTTGGATCACAAATCCCTCAGGTTGCTCAACATACACTTCTTCTTGCAGCTTTCCATTCAAGAATGCTGACTTGACATCTAGTTGATGTAACTTCCAGCTCTTTTGTGCAGCAAGAGCAATTAAGGTCCTGATTGTGTCCAATCTAGCAACTGGAGCAAAAGTGTCATTATAGTCAATTCCTGGTTTCTGCACATATCTCTTAGCAACCAATCGTGCCTTGTTCTTTTGCACTGAACCATCTAGATTCAGTTTGGTCTTGAACACCCATTTCACTCCAATAACTTGTTTGTCACTTGGTCTGTTCACAAGTTCCCAAGTTCCATTTTTCTCAATCATAGATAATTCATCTTCCATTGCTTTTATCCATGACTGATCTTGTGCAGCTTTTTCATACTTCTCTGGCTCCACAATGCAGAGATTGCATTGTGCCAGAATATCATTTATGCTTCTCCACTTAACTGGTGTATGATCATAAGGTTGAGTGATCTCAGCAGTGTCATGGACTTGTTCTTCAGCTTGGGGAGAGCTGCAAGGACTATCACAGTTGTTGTCTACTTCTGTTACTTCATGTAGGCTAAAGTCAATCTCAGTTGTAGATTGATCTGGAGTATCTGTCTGTGCTTTCCAGTTCCAAGACATATTTTCATCAAACACAACATCTCTTGATAAAATCAACTTCTTAGTGACAGGATCAAATACCTTGTACCCCTTTTCACAAACAGCATATCCAACAAACACCCCTTTTACACTCTTAGCATCCAGTTTCTGCCTTGTTTCTATTGGTACATGGACATAACAAAGTGATCCAAACACTTTGAGATGACTAATACCTGGTTTTCTGCCACTATATGCTTCAAATGGAGTGATATTTTCCAGTGCCTTGGTAGGTGAACGGTTTAAGAGATACACAGCTGTGTGAACAGCTTCTGCCCATAGAGAGTAAGGCATATTCTTCTCATGCAGCATTGCTTTGGCCATTTCCACCACAGTTCTATTTTTCCTCTCCACCACTCCATTTTGTTGTGGAGTATAGGTTGTGGTTAGTTGTCTTTGAATGCCACCTTCTTCACATAATATGCTGAATTCACTAGATGTGAATTCACCTCCTCTATCACTTCTCACACACTTCACTTTGTGACCACTTTGCAGTTCTACCATGGATTTAAACTTCCAAAAACAGGTTATTGCTTCTGATTTATACCTTAGAAAATAGACCCAAGCCATCCTTGTGCAATCATCAATGAGTAGCATAAAGTACTTATTTCCAGCTATGGATTCAGTCTGCATTGGACCACATAGGTCTGTGTGTATCAGTTCCAGAGGATTTCTTGCTCTCCAGGCCTGCCTTTAGGAAACCAATCCCTATGTTGCTTGCCCAATTGACATCCCTCACATACACCATTAATTTCTTCCAGATATGGAAGACCATGAACCATACTTTGGTCTCTTAACTGTTTGAGACTTCTGAGATTTAAATGGCCTAGCCTCTTATGCCAGATCCAAGTGCATTCAGTCACACTAGCCCTTAACGCAATCTGATCATTTTGCATTAAAGATAAAGGATAACACCTATTATTTTTCATCTTGACCTTGATAACCAGCTTATCAAGTGAGGGGCCATCAAAGATGCAGCACATGCCTCCACCAAACAGCAAATGGTACCCATGTTCATCCATTTGACCAACGCTCAACAAATTTTCCTTTAATCCAGGTAGAAACATGACTTCTCTAATGTATTTCTTGCCAACACTAGTTTCAATCACCAAAAAGCCTATGCCTGCAACATCTACCAGATTTCCAGTAGGCATTTGCACCTTTCCATGGACATTTATCCTTACATCAACAAGTAACTCAGCATTTCCAGTCATGTGGTTGCTGCAACCACTATCAACATACCAATTTCCATGCATTTGCACTTCAGTAATGACACTATTTGCATAAAAGAGATTTCCAGTCACCTCAGTTTGATTTGCACAGTTGGCCTTTTGAGTACCCTTACCTATGGTGCATTCCCTAGCCAAATGTCCAAACCTATCACAGTTAAAACATTTAGGCTTCCCCTTATATCTACACTCACCAAAGTGAAATTTGGAGCACACCTTGCACTGTAGTTTAATAGCATCTTGAGTTGCCTGTTGTGGTGAACCAAAACTGTGATTTGGTGCATAATTGTTCTGCTGAGGCTTTCCTTTCGATTCCCATGGTTTTCCCTTAGGATTCCAATTCTTTTGAGACTTAGAATGATTCTTGCTTTGTTGTCCTTTTGAATTCACAGAAAGAGAAGCAAATGCCCTTTCAGTGGTATCCACATTATGTAGATCAAACCTTTGTTCTTGACTTTTCAAAATAGCTACAACTTCCTGCAATTCCACAGTCTCCAAGCTTTTGGTATTCTCAATAACCAGACAAATAGGATCATATGGCTTGCTAAGGCTAATCAACACTTTCTGAACCAGTCTCTCATTAGTCAGAATCTCACCAAATGTTTTCATTTGATTTATCAAGTCATTTAGCCTAGTCAAATAGCCAGATAAGGTTTCATCATCTCTCATCCTAGCATACTCAAATTCACGCCTCAGATTTTGTAATTTTACAGATCTTACCTGATCACCACCATGGTACTCTCCATACAACAAATCCCAAGCCATTTTTGCTGTTCCAGCATTGGCTATTCGTGGGAAAATTTGATCTGAAACCGCAGTCTGAATAATGCCCAGGGCCTTAGCATCTTGCATATAGACAGCTGCTGTTTTCTCATCAACTTCCTCTTCTGAGCCCCCTTCAACCTTTTTCATTGAGTCTGAGATTGAAAACCCCTTTTCAACCAGTTTCCATAACCCGTGCGACTTGAAGATCGTCGTCATTCTGATTCTCCAGAATTCGTAATTCTCGCCAGAGAAGATCGGAGTTCTTACTTCAGAACTTCCAGATCCAGCCATCGTTTAGCTCAGATGAAATGAATCACAAGTCGAAAACCGATTCGTCGAACGTTCTGCAACTTCGCCTGAGCTCAACCAATCTTGAGTGGAGCTCAAATTCTTACGCCTAGATCTTAATTGATCGAACCTGGCTCTGAGGCCATGTAAACGTTTTGAGAGTGTTTGCTAGTATTCTAGCTGATTTAGCAGAGAAAGGAGTGAGAGAAAAATGGAAGGAGAGAAATCTGTAAAACTGCTCTGCTTACTCTCTAAGTCAGAGAGCAAGGATATGTATTCTGTTTTTCTTTCTATTCCATCACGCACACACACACAGTACATGACCGTTAGCCTTAGCTGGATGCACACACATAATATTGCATCTCAACCTTACACCTGTCAATTTCTAAGACAAAGTGAATACACTATGAAATACTAGGCTAATTAACACTGAGCTCAAATTAGCTCAATGCTTATACACTAACAGGCCCAAGATAGGAGAAAACACTTCTCTTTTGAGATTTTGAATTAGAGATTTGTAGAGAATTGGAGAGCTGAAAATGGCGAAGAAAGGAAGCTCAACTTTGTTATTTATTATTTATTATAATTTAAATTGTAAAATTTTAAAAAAATTGGTCACGTGTCAAGCATGTGAGGTTGTGATAGATCGAACGTTATTCGAAAAATTTAATTACAATGACGGAATTGGATATTTATAATGAGTTTGGGGAAAAAATTGGCGGACAAAATAATTTAAGGAATTAAGTTGGAACTCTGAGGTAAAACAGTTGAAAATCCATGTTTTTTTTTCTTAGATACATTGAAGAGAGGTTCCAACTAATGTTACCAAATTGTAGACGACATCAAGTCTCAAGACGGGTGTGTTAACAATATAGATGTTGAGGTGTGCAAACTGAGCTATGAGCTGGAGAGTGGTCACGTGCTTCTCAGTGTATAACTCGTGATTGTTAGTTAGGCTACTTAGAGGAGGTTGTCAGCTATATAAAGATTAGATTAAGCATTGCTTAAGTTTAGTGAGGATTGTAACAGCTTTTCATAACAGAAAAATACAGATCTCATCTCTCTCTCTCTCTCTCTCTCTCTCTCTCTCTCTCCCTCTCCCTCTCCCTTCGACTTTCTCTCAAGAGCTCGTGTCAATCAACTCAAAACTGAGTTGCACACTATCCACAAGGGTGGTGATTCGGTCGAAAAATTCTTGCTTCGTCTAAAGCACATACGAGATCAGTTGGCAGCAGCAGGATTTAAGCTCTCAGATGATGACGTTATTATTGCAGCTTTAAATGGTTTACCACAGGAATTTGACATGATCAAGACTGTGCTCATTGCAAGGGAAACACCTATAGCTCTTAAGGAGTTCAGAGCTCAGTTGCTGTCTATTGAAAAGAATATTGAATCCAGAATGTTAGCAATGAATCACTCCATGACCGGTATGATGAGTGTCAGTCCGTTTGAAATTGGCTCATCATCTCATTCTCAAGATGCTTCTCAGACTCAGGGTACTGCCTCTACAGTTGGTACCATCACTACTCACCCTCAAGCTTCATTTCCTATGGGCTTTAATAGGGCTAAATCCCAGACCAATACTTCTCATGGTGCTTATCAGTCATCAGAGTTCTCTCCTTCGTCTTACCAGCCTAATAATACATCAGGCTCTACCAATCAGTTTGTTCCTCGCGGTAGAGGCTCTATCAATGGTCGATTCCATAATCACAATAGCAACAGAGGTGGTTTTTCACCACGGTTCTCTTCTGCTCTGAGATCACAGGCCATACCTGAGTGCCAAATCTGCAATAAGAGAGGACATACGACACCAAACTGTTACTATAGGATTCCAGATAACTCATCCACACCTATCCTTGAGTGTCAAATCTGTGGTAAGAAAGGGCACATAGAATTGAACTGTTATCATCGAGTCAACTTTGCATACCAAGGTGCTCCTCCTCCACAGTCTATTCAGGCTATGACAGCCAATATGTCCTATACTCCAAATGACATATGGATAGTAGACAGTGGAGCTTCCCATCACATGACACCCAATGTGCATCAATTGCAAGCGTCTGCCCCTTACTCTTCTGAAGACAAGATTACTATAGGCAATGGGGAAGGTCTGAGCATAGACCATATTGGCCATTCTACTTTATCAGCCTTACCAGGCACTTTACACTTAAATAAAGTGTATCATGTTCCTAAACTTGCAGCCAATCTGTTATCTGTGTATCAACTATGTAAGGATAACAACTGCAATGTTATATTTGATGAGTATCACATATATGTGCAGGACAAGCAAACCCACAGGATTCTATACAATGGTCAGAGTGACAAAGGGCTCTATCCCATTCCACAGATTCATCCTCAACTTTCACAAATTCACAAGTCACCCTTGGATTCTTCAATTTCCGTCATAGCAAATAAAGATGCAGCCAACGATAAAGCCTTGTATCTACCTTCAGCAGCACAAGGGAATTCAAGACCTCATGCACTCTTGGGTCAACAAGTCAAAACCAAGCTGTGGCATCTTCGACTGGGCCATTCTTCCAATGATGTTCTTCATCACATGTTAAAGGTTTCTAATATTCCTTTGTCTGTTGATTCCACCACTGAGATGTGTGATTCTTGTTTACAAGGCAAAATGCACAAATTGCCTTTTTCTTCCTCTTCTACCACTAGTCTTAGACCATTTACTAAGCTGCATACAGATGTTTGGGGCCCTTCCAATGTTGCAGCTCTAGGTGGTTATAGATACTTTCTCACCATTATAGACGATTGTACACGCTACATGTGGGTATTTCCCTTGATCAATAAATCAGAAGTTTCATCTGTTTTCATAAGGTTTCATGCCTATATTATGGCTCATTATCAAGCTCAAGTTCAGTTTTTGCAATCAGATGGTGGTGGTGAATATATTAGTCACATGTTCAAAGATTTTCTAGCTTCTAAAGGCATTCTTCATCAGCTCTCTTGTCCTTATACTCCTCAGCAAAATGGATAGGCTGAGAGGAAGAATAGGCATCTTATTGAGACTACTCTTGCTCTATTAACTACAGCTGGGTTATCTCTTCCCTTTTGGTTTTATGCTGTGACTCACGCCGCATTCCTGATCAATCGCATGCCAAGTCGAGTTCTTAATATGCTATCTCCATATTATAAGCTGTTTGGTGGCCATCCAGATTTACTATCGCTCAAAGTCTTTGGGTCTGCAGTGTATCCTTTGCTGCGTCACTATAATGCTCACAAACTTGAATCAAGATCTCATCAATGTATTTTCTTGGGGTATTCCATGGGATATAAGGGAGTTCTGTGTTATGATCTGAGAACTCATAAGGTTCTCATTTCTAGACATGTTATACACAATGAAGATGTGTTTCCATGTAAGACAACCCAAGTTTCGACTCAAAATCAAAATCAGTCCTCACTGTCAACCTCCACCTCTCGATCTACACCAGTGGCTATTATTTTGGCTTCCATGCCTCAGACCTCTCGATCTGCACCTGTGCTTAATTCCTCTACATCATCCACCAATTCTTCTTCTTCCTCCAGATCTCCAGTTCATGATAATCAGATGCTGCCAATTTTCACAGATGCACAATTAGAAGTTCTACTTCCTCTTGAGTCTGCATCTTCACTTATGGACAATTCAGGACCACTTCCTGCACAGGTGCATCCTGCAAGCTCTATGAATAATCACCCAATGCAAACTCGTTCCAAGTCTGATATTGTGCAATCCAAGCAATTCCCAGAATTTTCCAGCTTTCATACATAGTTAACTTCCATTTCAGAACCAGACACACCATCCTATTTTAAACAAGCTCTTGGTCATCCAACATGGAAACAAGACATGACAGAAGAAATTCAAGCTCTTGATCAACAAGGAACCTAGACTCTTGTTCCTCCTCCTACAAATACAAATATTGTGGGCTGTAAATGGATTTTTAAGATCAAAAAGAATGCAGATGGCACTATCTCTCGCTATAAGGCCAGATTAGTTGCTCAGGGATTCAGTCAAGAATATGGATTGGATTATGAGGAAACCTTCAGTCCTGTGGTACGTCATACAACGGTGCGTCTCATTCTTGGTCTAGCTGTCAATTTTCAGTGGGAATTACGGCAGCTGGATGTGAAAAATGCTTTTCTTCATGGTGAGCTTCAAGAAGAAGTGTTCATGAAGCAACCTCAAGGCTTTGTCGATTCTCAACATCCTAATCATGTGTGCAAGCTTCAAAAATCTCTCTACGGCCTGAAGCAAGCTCCTTGTGCATGGAATGCAAAATCTCTCTACGGCCCAAACCTAACTTTCTTTCCTCCATGGTTAACATGGTATCGACTTTAGGTTTGGGTGTTTCACATAGAAAGTCGAAGGGAGAGGGAGAGAGAGAGAGAGAGAGAGAGAGAGAGAGAGAGATGAGATCTGTATTTTTCTGTTATGAAAAGCTGTTACAATCCTCACTAAACTTAAGCAATGCTTAATCTAATGTTTATATAGCTGACAACCTCCTCTAAGTAGCCTAACTAACAATCACGAGTTATACACTGAGAAGCACGTGACCACTCTCCAGCTCATAGCTCAGTTTGCACACCTCAACATCTATATTGTTAACAGGGTCCACGATGAGAGCACCAGACCTCGTTATTTCAACTCCTACGGCGACTCCAAGCACTTTGCCCGGTGGAAGGCAACCACTAGATTGAAGAACTTGGAAGACTGTCATAGGTTACCGTCCTTTTCTTCTTCCCCAAGTGTTAATTAATACTATCAAGTGTTTCTAGATTTTCTTCAGCGTTCTTGTTCTACTTAGATATTAGCGTGTTTGGGTAGTCTTCTGTTGTCCACAAGTCTAATTTGCGTATTCCCTTTGCACACCAGTTCCCTTTGCACACCATAGACGGTGACAATTTATATTCCACAAGTTACTTGTACCAACAAAATATGATATGATATGAACACTGTTCTGATGGAACCTTGCCGAAAGTTTAATTTCAGAGACAATTAAAGATAATTTTAATGTCCTTCTTTGAAATTAATTCATTTCACTCAAATATTTGCATCCATAAACATTTGCACTGACCTGGACAGCCAAATCTGTAGCTGAAGTTGTATTTGTTGCTTGTTTTGCTTTCACAAGTATGTGCTGCATTAAATTTTGAATACCCATTTTTGTATTCATTTGATATAGTATTCATGACTTTGGACAGCCAAAGTCTCTTTATTGTTGCATGCAAAAGGCAGCGTGAAAGAAACTGCATCCGAAAAGAAGACATAATTATAAGGACAAACTGTGCCGTATTACATCAGGAACGCGAAAGAAAAGAAGAAAAAAAGAAACGCAAATAAAAAATTTAAAATAAAAAGTACAATATAAGCCTCTAAGGCTTTCTCTTTATCATGTTGATGCGTACTGTTATCATCACATAGAGCCTATCTTGTACATTGTATATGAATCGAAAATATGCATATCTCCATGTCTTGTTAATAATTAAAGAACCACATACTCCCCAAAATCCCACTATAAACCCTAGCACAACAGAAGAAATATAAAACCACGGAATTTGATGAAGCCCATTGTCCATGTCTTTGTTGTTCTTCTTGTTATCTTCGTCAATCCCTTTATTTGGTCGACTGCACTTATTGGCAAGTGGGGCACCACAAAGTTTTGGATTCCCCTCAAAGGCAGAAGCGTTGAAGCTTTGGAGTTGAGTGCCTGTTGGTATTGGTCCCTGGAGATTATTGTACGAGACATTAAATTCTTTCAAGAAAGTGAGGCTCACCAATGACAATGGGATTGTTCCAGACAAGTGGTTCTTGGAGAGGTTCAAAAGCTCTAAATTTTTTAGGTTAGATATTTGATCTGGAATGACACCGAAAAAGTTGTTGGAGTCAAGATTCAACTTGCGGAGAAGCTGCAATTGGCCGACCTCAGTAGGTATATCACCACTAATGTTATTGTTAGATAAGTCAATCGCTGGAAAAAACAAAAATAATTTGTGTGGTTCAAAACGTGGATTTGCGATTACACTGCCGCCAAAGATAGGCAATTCAAATTCATAATTGTCCACTTGAGATGCAGTAGGTTCATAAACCAACCTTGGTAGTCTACAAAGTTGCTTTGGAATTTCACCTGATATTCGGTTACTAGCCAAGTTTAGAGAAAAAAGTCTTGGAAGAGTCCCCAACCAACTTGGAATTGGTCCTGTGATTTGATTTTTATATAGAGCTAAGATCTCTAGATTCTTGAGCTTTGATAACCATAAAGGTATTTGACCAGTGAAGTCAGAATCAGCCAAACTCAATAACCGAAGATTTTTGAATCCGTCAAAATCAACCATGTCATCATCAGATGGCATTCCCTCACCTTCAAAGGTACCAGCAAGCGAGAGTGTGTGAAGACTTTTGCAACTCATCAATATCTTCATTGCCCCTGTGACATTGGTGAATCGGTTGTAACCAAGCGAAAGGAAGGATAAGGAATTCAATGAAAGAATCTCAGCTTGTATTTGTCCCTCTAGATGATTTCCACTCAATCCAATAGCTTTTAGTGACCTACATGAGTAAAGACTTACTGGAATCGTACCAGTGAAGTTATTAACCCTTAGGTCAAGTTTAGTAAGTTGACTAAGTCTGGAGAAATCAAGCATGGAGATATCTCCTTCCAAGTTGTTGGATCCCAAATGAAGTTCTAAAAGGTTTGTGCAATTCATCAAAGAGATGGGCAAAGAACCTTCTAAATTGTTGAAATCAAGGATCACAAACTTCAACTTCGAGAGCCTCCCCAAATTGACAGGAAGCGCACCGCTCAATTGATTAAAGTAGAGGTCAAGGATTGCAAGGTTGGTGAGGTTGACAATTTTATCACTAATGGCTCCATATAGTGAATTTAGAGGCAATGCAATTTCTTCAAGTTTAGAAGCATTATAGATATCTTCTGGAAGTAATCCTGAGAGATTGTTATGACCGGCCTGAAAAACCTTCAATTCGGAACAGTACCCTAGTCCAGGAGCAAGGTTGCCACTAAATTCATTGGAAGAAAAATCCAATATCCTAAGGAAGGGAGAAGAATGGAGACAAATAGAGGATGGGACATACCCTGTGAAGGTATTGTTGCTGACATTGAAACTAATCAAGTTGCTAGCTTGGTGGAAGAATGAAGATGGAATAGCACCATAGAAGTGATTGCTAGACAAATCCAGTTTCCGGATATTGTTGGATGGTAGAGAAAGTGGTAGCTCTCCAGAAAGAAGGTTATAACTCAAATCAAGGATCTGAAGACGATTCAAGGAAACAAAGAACTGAGTTTCAAGGGAACCATAAAGTGAATTGTGGGAGAGATTCAAGTGAGTGAGATGTGTGAGATTTGCAAGTGATGAGGGAAACATACCTCCTTTGAGCCCTTTGTAGGGTAAGAGCAATTGGGTGACCCTACCATCTTGATCACAAGTGATGCCCTTCCAATGACAACAATTATCAGAGGTCCAATTTAAAGGAAGAGAAGATAAAGTTAGGGTAAAGGACAGGAGAGAGCTGCGATCAGTTTGGTTGCATGCATGAGTATGTGTGGAAATAATGGAAGAGAAAAAGAGGAAGAGAAGGAAGCAATATGCCATTGGGTTATAAGGCTGCTGCAGTACTAGCAAAGTTCTTACGTGTATTTACATTGCCCGCAGGTGTGGATATATATAGGAGCAAATAAAGGCATAATTTATTTCTTTTCTTTTATATATCTTGAGATTATTGACGCAGCATTAAATGGCAAAACATCACTTGCAAACTGAGAAACTATATAGTGATTGGGATTTGGGACTCCAAAGTCAATATGATCGGATTTGGGACTCCAAAATTCAATGTGATGGGACTCCAAAGACTATAGACTTTCATGAATCGATTCCATATTTGAAAAATGAAGAAGATTGGCTGAAATTTCCTCTGATTTTGAAGGTATATTCGGAATTTCTTTATCTTGAAAATGATTTATCATTAAAGGCAAAACATCACTGCAAGCTGAGAAATTGGCAAACAACCATAGCCATAAAATACAAATTCTTCAAATCCCCTCTATACCCATACATCGAAAAGAGATTTTAAAAGGAAAGAAAGACTTCGCCCCTACTCTCAGATAATGAAATCACCAAATGATGCTCCACACTGAGCGTGAGGTTTATTCTAAAAAAGTTTTTTTTTTTTCTCGTCCACAAAACTCAGAATACGAATTTGATCTAGAACCACAATGCCATCATTGTATGGCTTTCAACTAATGTAGCCAAATTGTAGACCACATTAGGCCACGATGAGAGGACCAGACCTCCTTATTTCATATTCAAAATATCTATCTGAGGATGTCAAGTATCTTACATATTCCAAACACTATTCTCAGATTGAAAAAAAGAAAAAGAAAGAGAAGACAGATTATGAGAACAAAATGTGCCTTACATGTGGAAAACAACAAAAAAAGACAACAAAGCAAACACAAATGAAACTGTAAAATATAAAGTACAATCTACCCTCTAAAACTTTTTTCTAGATCATCTTGAAACGACCCCATAAAGTGCTATCTACCCTCTAAAACTATTTTCTAGATCATCTTGAGCGTTCTAGTTCAGTCGTGCAAAATGTAGAATTTATTGCTTCATTGTATCCACAAGTCTTATTTGCATATTGATTTTGCACACCGGCATATTGATTTTGCACACCGGTTATGAGGGATCGCTAATTTTCTTTTCATATAGCCATAGCCGCAGACACTTTTTTATATCCTACAAGTTATGCACTTGTACCAATAAACTATGATATGATATCACATTCACATGAGAATTACCAATAGTATAGCTGCTCTCATTTACTTTGAGACAAGATTTAATATCTCAAAGTATTTAGTCTGAACTTTTCCGAAATTTTTGTTCAAGAAAGTCATATGTAGTTGTGCTAAAATTCTGTGGAATACAAAAACCACTACAAGACAAACAGTTATTAGTGGCCAGCTACTTGGTCACAAAAACTACTAATTTTGGTCACGGAATACAATTAGTGTCCAAATATCAGTGGTCATTGGGTGGTCACTAGAAGCTCGTGACAAATTCTATTTAGTTGCCAATGTCAAGTATTGGTCACTACAACCCAAAGAATTAGTGACTTCCTCTGTGTGGTCATAAAAATGCTATTAGTGACCGCAACTTTAATCACTAAAGGGCTACAATTTGGTCACCACAAGATGCATTTTAGTCACTGGAAGTGGGTCATGTGCCCACATTAGTGATCTACTTGCTCACTAAAAGTGGGTCTGA
The DNA here is from genome assembly GCF_000346465.2 of Prunus persica. Classification (NCBI taxonomy): domain Eukaryota; kingdom Viridiplantae; phylum Streptophyta; class Magnoliopsida; order Rosales; family Rosaceae; genus Prunus; species Prunus persica. Next base: position 9,429,285 of record NC_034012.1, on the reverse strand, counting down.
ACTGCAAGTTTTTCGTACCGGTCACAATAACCTCTCAGGTTACTTCCAGAAGATATCTATAATGCTATCAAACTTGAAGAAATTTCGCTACCTCTTAATTCACTACATGGAGATTAGTGATAAAATTGTCAACCTCACCAACCTAATCCTTGACCTCTACATTAATCAATTGAGTGGCGAGCTTCCTCTCAATTTGGGGAAGTTTTCCAAGCTGAAGTTTGTGACCTTTGATTTCAACAATTTTGAAGGTGCTTTGGCCCCAACTTGGAAGGAAATATCTCCATGCTTGATTTCTCTAGACTTAACCAACTTACTAAATTTGACCTAAGGGTCAACAACTTCACTGGAACGTTTCCAGTAAGCCTTTAGTCATGTAGGTCCTTAAAGGTTGACTAGAAATAATCTAGAGGGACAAATACAAGCTGAGATTCTTTCATTGAAATAATCCTTGTCCTTCCTCTCGCTTGGTTTCAACCTATTCACCAATCTCACAGGGTAATGAAGATATTTATGAGTTGCATAAGTCTTCACGAACTCATGCTTAGTGGTTCCTTTAAAGTGAGGGAATGCCATGATGATGACATGGTTGATTTTGATGAATTCCTAAATCTTAGGGTATTGTGTTTGATTGATAGCCGCCTCAATGGTTGATGACATGGAGATACACATAGTTCATAGATAATCTACAAGATAGGTTGTACGAGTGCACATTAACACTATTAAAAGAAGGCTTAGAGGCTAGATATATATTATTGTACTTTTTATTTTACATTTTTTGTGTTCCCGATGTAATAAGGCGCACAATTTGCTCTTATAGTTATGTCTTCTATTTCGGATGCAATTTCTTCATGCTACCCTTTGCAAGCAACAAAAATGCATGAATACTACATCAACTGAATACAAAAATGGGTATAAAAAGATTAATGCAACAGGTCAATCCACATGCTTATAAAAGCAAAGCAAGCAACAAATACAACTTCAGCTTTCTACTGGCAAAACCGACAGATTTGGCTGTCCAGGTCAGTCCAAATATGTTTATGGATGCAAAGAATTGAGTGAAAACGAACTTAATTTGACAGGAGGACGTACAATACACAATAAAATTATCTTATTTTATCTTTGAAATTTTATTTTTCATTCACTATAGAAATTAAATATTATTAAATAATATAAAATTTCCAGCAATCTCATCACCTATATACGAAAGTAGAGAGTTGTTTAATGAACACGTACAAATATATCTGTTTATGTCTATTTTATGACGAATTTTTCTTGTTTTAAAATCAAGAAGAACTTATATGTAACAGGGATGTCACCGTGGCGATATCTATAGCCTATCATACATTGTCATGTCAGAAAGTTAAAACACATAACAATGAGTGACTCGGAATAGCACCATGGTAGCATCCCCGATATAAGTAAATTTTTCTCCTAACAACCTCCTGATAAAATAAACACAAACAAGATATTAGTGCCTTGTTAATATGGCTAGTTCTTTGTTAGACTTTATTGCAGGACAGGTAGGTTTATCAACAATGAAAAATTTCTCCGTCAACAATCAACGGAAACGAGTGATATAATACCAAAGGCAGAGACCTTTCTCCTCAAGCAAATGGGGGTCCTTGTAAATTAAATTTGGATATTTGCTTCTGATTTTTCAGTTAGATTTTCTATATACTTTCTTTATGCGGTCCTCCCCCTTTCCCCCTTCTCCCCTCCCCCTCCTCCGAATTGATGCCAGTTTGTACCTTGGCTTTTAATTTCTCGAAAGCAGAGCATAGTCTGGTATCACAAAAAAGAAAAAAGGCAAGATATATATAGAAACGGGGGTTTTAGAGAAAGAAACAGGGGATTTAACAAAATTATGTTACCTTCAACTTCTTCTTGTTTTTAGAGAGAAGAACGGGGGCTTTAAAGAAAGAAAAAAATGGTGAAATATGAAAGGGCTGTTCTGAATGGTTAGGGAGAGAAAATGGTTGGGTAAATGAGGGGAAAGGAGAGTATACGGCTAATGTCCAAAGAGCATCTCCAAATAGTGGTAGCAAATTGAAGTTAGTTGACCTATGTGACAATTTGAAAAGGTTTATTTATTACTTGAATAATTTTTGCTCCAACATACTTTTCAATTCAATTAATGTAATATCATAAAAAAGAATGAAAACATGTGAACATATGTGAAAATTTTCTATGTATTTATTATTTGAAAAGTAGGTTTTATTCTTTCAAAGTAAAATTAAATGTTTTGAAGAGTCAAAGTCAACTTACTAGTCCTGAAGATAGAGAAAAAAGTTGCAGCTTTGATGGCTGGGCTTGATCAGCTGTTGGAACATATGTGAAAATTTTCTATGTATTTATTATTTGAAAAGTAGGTTTTATTTTTCCAAAATAAAATTAAATGTTTTGAAGAGTCAAAGTCAACTTACTAGTCCTGGAGATAGAGAAAAAGGTTGCAGCTTTGATGGTTGGGCTTGATCAGCTGTTGGAGAGATTTTTTATGATGTGGCTCACCTATTTGAACATTTCAAAATGATTAAAGAGGCTATTGGAGATAGTCTAATGTTCTCGTACTGTGTAAAATGGGTTAATGGTACTATACTACTAATAAAATAATAAATGAGCTTTTAATCTCATATATGTTTTTCGCAGTCCCGTTCCCTGGTCCATGGGACCAAGTAGTTTTTTGGTCAACTGTCCTATCCAAGGGTGAGCAGCTATAATTCAATTTATAATATTTAATGTCGGTTTTTTGGGCAAATAATTTTAAATCCACCTGCATGTTTTCAACCTTAGGATGATAAAATATCTAAAAGTTAAGCAGGTGTGTCAAAATTTGTGTTTTCTTGTGTCCCCAATCTCAACTCACCTAAAAAGACTAAGTCTTATAAAGACTTCTATGAAACTCTTTTGATTGTGAGGGATGTTCGAAATTGTGGAATGACGTCTCATTAACGTGAGGCGACTGAAACCGGAGCATATAGATCCAACCGATCAATAAACACTTGAACTGAACTCGTAACTTTCCCAAGTTGGACAAATCAGACTCAAACAAACTCTATAACCAACAAAGCTTAATTAGGAATTTTCTTTTGTTGTGAAATTGCGTGGAGGACAAAATCATGGCAATGGAATAAGTGGTAGATTATGGAAGTGATGGGGTATACAAGCAAAAAGTAAATTCTTTTCATTTTTTACTTTCGCTGTGTGAGGTGGGCGCATAATCTACAATGTCCAATCCGACATACAGGTGAATAGAAATGTAATGACAATTAAAATATATTTAAAAAAAATTATGGTAATTAATAATCTATTTAAAGAACTTACTTCTACGAGTCGTAATTGGAATGAGCACTAGCCTTTGTGGTTATGTGGAACTTCTCCAAATCATAACAAGCTAGAATTCTCATACCTAAAATAAATTAAATAATTAAGAGTTAATTACATAAAACCCCCCAAACTATAAGGCACTTTTGATCCTAATTGCTTGACCTTGACCTGAAGAAAATTAAAGTCCCTCTTAAGTAAATGATAGAAGATCAGATAAATGGTAATTAAAAAATTTCCCTGACGATAAAAGTGATCGTCTGCTACATTCTTTCTTTTAATCCCACTAATTTTTTTTTGCCAAATTTTAATCCCCCTAAATTAAATTCATCAAAGATACCATCAATTTTATTTGGTGTTTGACTAAGAACTCGTTTGGGAGTGATTTTGGATAGGACAAAAAGTACTTCTATAAAGAATCATTTCTCTATATAATCATTTTAAGTAATTTTAAGTAATTTTATACATGGAAGTTGCTTTTTTCCAATATCACTTAAAATCACTTAAAGTATATGAAGAAATACATAAAATGTACTTTTCTCCAAAAATAATTTTGACATATCCAAAATTACTGTCACAAGTCCTCGTCCAAAGTAAATGGAATGAAAAGATGTCACACAACTAACTATGTCATCTAATCCGACTTGGTCTATTACACGAACACCCTCTGAGGTTTTAAATTGTTTCCACAAAACCCCTTTTCATTGATTTTTCATCCCAAGATTGATTATTTTATAAAATAAAAAAATTCTCCAAATGACTTAGCCTTTGAGATTTGATTGCACTTACATTTATTGAAGATAATTTTTTCATTTGCACACGCTTTAAAATGAAATCATCAAGTTTTGGACGAGCAATCAACGAAAAGGGGTTTTGTGAAAACAATTTAAACCCTTAGGGAGTGTTCATGTAATTACCAAAACCTCAAGGAGTTTTGTAAAAAAGTTGAAAACTTGAGGGGTGTTAGTTTAAATAACTTTAAAAAAAATTCTCCAAATGATAAAATATTAGCCTTTGATATTAGATTGCATAGACATTTATTGAGGTTAATTTTTTCATCTGCAAAGTTAGCCTAAATGAAAAATCAATGAAAAGGGGTTCTTTTTAAACAAATTAAAATTTCAGATAGTGTTCGTGTAGGTTTTGAAATCTCAAAGAATTTCGTGAAAACATTAAAGACCTCAAAATGGACTGTTAGCGTAAATAATTGATAATCTACTTAAAAGAAGGCTTTAAAAAAGTCACTTTGATGAAACATACTTAATTGGAATGACCACTAGTGCTTCTTTATGGTTATGGAATTTAAACTCCAAATCATAACCATCTCGAATCCTCAAACCTAAGGCCACTTTTCTTTACTTTTTCGTTTTTTTAGTTGATACAAGTGATAATAAAGAATTGGAATATTATGTTCTTAACCACCTGAGCTACAAGCTCCTTGTATATAAGACAATTTTTTTACTTTTGATAAAGCGATATTCTAAACTACTCCAATGTGCGAAGAGCATGATCAAACTCTAATGCAAGAGGGAGGGCATATTATCTTAGCCAACTTGCCTAACCCATATAGTCTCTTCATATGACATATCGGTGAATATAATTGTAATGACAATAAAAATATGGGTTGATTGCAAGTGGTTGACCTTGACATGAAGAAAGTAGTGGATATAGTCTAAAAGATCGAACACAACACGATACGACCTGTAATGGTACTGGTTATGGATTCCATATGCTTCGAATAAGAGTGATTTCATGAGCTAGATAATTGATTCCAGTGCAGCTGATCATATGACATTTGATCCTGATGATTTTTTGAATACTATCCAACCTCGACGAACTTGTATTACTAATGCCCATAGAGTTACTTATCTTGAAATAGGAGCTGGCACTGTTGCACTTTCATCCTTTCTCTCAATGTCTAATACCTTTTTGTTCCATCTTTATCCAATAAATTGATGTCAGTTAGTCAGCTTATTAAACAATTGAATTGTTGTGTACTCATTTACCTAAGTTTTGTTTACTTCAGGATATTCACACTAAGGAGATTCTTGGTTGTGGTACTAAAATAGGGAGGCTATATTATGTAGATGACTTTAGTCCTGGCATGATTAACAGTGTAACGCATTCCTCTTACAGCTAACAAAATCAAATTTGGTTGTGCATCGTCGATTAGGACATTTGTATTTTAGTTATATGAATAATCGTATACCAGATTTACTCTCAGGTTTCAAGGACTCCGACTTCACATGTGATACTTGTATTTTGGCCAAGAGTCACCGTGTGCCCTGTCCGTTGAGTACAAACAAGTGCATTACTCCATTTATATTAGTTCTCTCTAATGTCTAGGAATGTTCACCTATCACTGCTCCTTCTGGCGTTCGGTGGTTTGTCACATTCATAGATGCTTGTACACGGATGACATGAGTTTATTCGCTGAAGAATAAAAATGAAGTGTTTTCCCGTTTTCAGTTCTTCCACAAAGAGATGAAAACTCAGTTCATTGCTCAAATACAGATTCTTCGCTCAGACAATGGTGGAGAATTTGTTAATCATGACTTTCAGGCTTACTTCCAACAATATGAAATTATCCATGAGACGACTTGTCCTTAGACACCACAACAAAATAGTGTTGCTGAACGAAAGAGTTGACATCTTCTTGAAACCACCTGAGCACTTCTGATTGGTGCTCATGTTCTTCGCATCACTGGGATGATGCTATATTGTCACCGTAGTTCACCTGATCAACCATATATGCCTTTTCGTGTATTGACCTTTAAAACTCCCTTACAAGTACTTATGCAACACGGACCCCTGCCCTTTGTTTTAGTACTCATACCCCAAATCTTTGGATGTGTGGCCTTTGTTCATCCCCACAAAAATCAACGTAGCAAACTTGATCCCTATGCGGGTTATGCCACTCATCAGAAAGGCTACCGCTGTTATCACCCTCCTACCTGATGTACCTATGTCACTTTGGATGTGTCCTTTCTAGAATCTAAGATGTTCTTCTATGACCCATCATCCAATTCTACGCTTTAGAGGGAGACACGAAGTGAAGAGCAGAATTGGAGCAAATTGGAAAACGAAGAAATTCGCTTCTTTACAAAAACGATCGATCGTCCCGAGTCTAGAGCACGAGATTGCCTTCTGCCAAAAAGCAATCAATCACCCAATCACAGCGATCAATCCCCTGACCCGCCTAATCCCTGCGAAGATATTTTTGATCTGAGTCCTATACGTACAGACAATACAGAACAATGAGATAAAGACCCCTCTCTAACTCAACAATACCAACGAACCAATCTCCTGAGAATATCCTTGAGGTAACTACTCTTACTACACGTGTGAATTTAGAGGATAAATCTATTGGATACTAATTACCTTTCAGGTAAAATCGTGGAAAGTCGCAAAATCGTTATTCACCTAATATTGGCAAGATATCAAAGTATCCAGTTGCGAATCATGTATCCACTACGAAGATGTCTGAACCGCTCAAGGCCTTTGTGCATCAATTGTTTGCTATTCATACCCCAACCAAGGTTGCTGAAGCATTTAAAGATCATAAGTGGGTTCAAGCTATAAAGAAAGAGATGAAAGCTCTTGAGAAGAATCAGACTTGGACATTGAAAATTTTACCACGAAGAAAAAAGACTGTCGGATGTAGATGAGTGTTTACCATAAAACACAACGCTGATAGATCTATCGAGCGATACAAGGAAATACTTGTGGCCAAAAGGTACACACAGACTTATGGTGTAGATTATAAATAAACCTTTGCACCAGTTGCAAAATTGAACACAGTCAGAGTCTTACTGTCCCTCGCAACTAATTTGGAGTGGTCACTACATTAGTTTGATATAAAGAATGTTTTCCTACACGGAGAACTCACGGAGGAGGTGTGTGAAACCCTATATTTTTTAATATATAATTATCTTGGTTAAATATATATTAGTATGTGTAATTATCTTGGTACATGTATATAAATATTGTTGTTATACTTTTATATTAATTATTATATTATTATAATAATACTTATATATTTATATCTTATTCTTTTGATATGTACATAATGCATTTGATATATGCATTGCTTATCTTCCTTCAAATTTATTGTGTGGTGTTAAAGCTTTCTATTAGTTATCATGTTTTGCTGTCAAAACATGTGGTGCCTTCATATTATATTATTAAGTTAAGTGTGAATAGCATGAAAGTTGATATAGCTTTACAAATTGGTTACGTCATGTAAGCAGGAGGTGGAACTTTAAGTATTCCTCTTATTGACACATCTTCTAGCATGCAAATATTTAATAAAGTTTTTGATAGATATTTCAGCTTTGGCTTGAACAAAAAGATTGTTATATTGTTATCCTTTAGTAAACTGCCAATTACTTCATCCAATTGAAGTAAAGGTGTAGCCGACATTCCTTTAGTATAAATAGGAATGCAATTCTTTCATTTTGAAACGCACGGCATGCATAGTTTGCATGAGAAATGAGAGAGAGTAAGAGTAGAGAAAGAAGGAGAGAGAGTGGTGATGAAATTCTAGGAGGAGGTATAGGACTTAGCTTGTATTTTCTTAAATTGAAGCAATGCTTTGGAATTAAGGTAGGGTTTTCTTGGGAGCCTTTACATAAGATTGATTTAATTAAATTTCGTGAGCTCTATATTATGTGTGATATTGTATAATGTTCTTGATATGAGATATTTATGTATTGTGAACTATTTGAATAATGTTGGCATAATTATATCATGTCGTGGTAATTGGTTGGAGTTGTTGGGTGGAGAAGATAATAATGGAAAAAAGGATAATGGATATAGTTTTTTGAAGAGGTGAGTCTAACTCTTGGCAAGTACCAGGTCTAAGGGATCTCACAGTGCATATGATTTTTATTGGATGATTCGGGACTGGCGAAAGGGAGTTAGACAAGATGACTAACAAAAGGGGAATTATGGGATGATTGAAATGGGTGTTAGTTCATATAAATGGGCATTCGGGACCAAGTGGTATAAGCATGGTATCGGACGTGCAGGTTTGCTTGTCCAGTTATATGAATTAACGGGATTAGATAAAGAGCATTCATGCATTATTATTATTGTTAATGTGATATTTGGCTGTGTGATTGCGTGTTACTTAATTTAATTATATCAATCTACTGTGGTAAGGTCTCATTTCCCTACTGAGCTATAGTTGCTCATCCCTCACCCTGTTTAATTTTTCAGATGAATTAGTGGGCAAGAAAAGGAGTAAACCAGTTGTGGTTGAATTAGACGAGAGTAATAGAGCTGTATTTATTTATTGTAAAGTTGTAAGATTTTGGGAGCTATTTTTACAAGAGAAGTTTATTTTAAACCCATGTTTCGGCTTCTTTTCTTTTTATTTTAGTTTTTTTTTAACTTTCTCACGCGTCGGGCGCGGGTTTTCACCTACCCCCGAGTCCAGGGCGTGACAAGGTGTATATGGACATTCTTCTTGGATATAATACTACTTAGACTAGAACAATATACAAATTACGAAAGGCGATGTATGGAGTGAAACAGTCACCACATGCATGGTTTTGGCGGTTCACCATGACAATGAAGAACAATGGTTTCAGAAATAGTAACTCAGATCATACTCTGTTCTTGAAACATCAGAAATGGAAGGTAATAGCTTTAATAATCTATATTGATGACATGATTATTACTAAGAATGATAAACTTGAAATATCTCGGCTATAAGACTATTTAGCTACTAAATTTGAGATGAAGAATCTAGGTGGGCTCAAATATTTCTTGGGGATTGAGGTGGCCCGTTCATAACAAAACATATTTCTCTCTAAAAGGAAATATGTCTTGGACTTGTTGACAGACACAGGAATGCTAGATTGCAAACCTATAGACATTGCTATTACTCATAATCATCATCTTGGAGAATAACAGGATCAAGTTCCAACTAACAAAGAAAGATACCAAAAGTTAATAGGAAGATTGATCTACTTGTCTTATACTCCGAGTGAAGACCACATGAATGCAATTATTCAGATACTTAGATATTTGAAGTCTGCACTCGGAAAAGGACTTATGCTCTCAAAACATGGTCATCTGAATATTGATGGTTACACATATGCATATTAGGCGGGAAATATAACGGATAGGAAATCCACATCTGGTTACTTCACATTCGTGGGAGGTAATTTGGTAACATGGAGGAGCAAGAAACAGAAGGTGGTTGCCTTATCCAGTGCAGAAGCTGAGTTCAGAGGTATGACCAAAGGAATTTGCAAACTCATTTGGTTAAAGAGGTTCCTTACTAAACTTGGGTATAAACCTACATCTATAATGAATCTCTTTTGTGACAACAAGGCTACAATAACTATTGCACAGAATCCAGTTCAACATTGAAAGGACCCGCCCCGAATTTTCTCAAAACCCGAGACGAACCCTTTAGAATTCCTGACATCACCCCGATGCCAGGCCCACTTACTAAAAACCGAGACTTCCTACCGAAATTTCGGCAGAGTCTCCCCTATAAATTGGACATTTCCCAAAATTTATACCTGCATAAAAACGCTTTTTTTTTATTCCCAACTGGCAGCATGCACAATATAACTTCATGCAATTCACATAAATGGCCTTCGGCCTTCCAATAATTCTCAAACGACTACCAAACAATTCAATTACAAAATACGACTACTATTTAGTCTGCGGCTGCACCTAATAACCTTAGGCTGCCTACGTACCCTCCTTGAGGGATCAAGCCACACGTAGTTCTTCCCTAAAACTCAATTCCCCACTTGGGCGATACCTTATTTCATTTCTTTGTATTTCATATAATCTCCCCATACGCCGGTACAACCAACGCCACGTATGGGGCCTGTCAACACGCCGGATAACCTACGCCACGTGCGACCATGCCATACTATCATAATATCTCCCCATACGCCGGTACAACCAACGCCACGTATGGGGTCTGTCTCAACGCCGGATAACCTACGCCACGTGAGACCTGCACATCATATCACATAACTCCCCATACGCCGGTACAACCAACGCCACGTATGGGGCCTGTCCCAACTTCCGATAACCTATGCCACGCGGGACCTCAATATTATATCACAAAGCTCCTCATACGCCGGTACAACCAACGCCACGTATGGGGTCTGTCGACACGCCGGATAACCTACGCCACGTGCGACCTCAACATAATATTACATAGCTCCCCATACGCCGGTACAACCAACGCCACGTATGGGGCCTGTCCCAACGCCTGGTAACCTAGGCCACGCGGGACCTAACTTTCACTTGGTGGTACTTGTAATGGATCCAACATCCGAGGAGGTACCTAAAGTAGTGCGTATAGCACTCCAAACTGACATTCTAGACTTTGTTGTACCCTTGTACAACCACATATAATTATATTTATATAAATTAATTCTAATATTGTGTAACCCTCCACAATCATCTAGCACCCGATAATCCCCCCCTAGAAAGGTGAGATTACTCCGGGAGACTCACGGTCAACCAAGGGTCAAACTACTCTAACCCTGGTCAACCGGACCTGCAAAACCCACGACCTCCAATTTCCGATCCGGAAGTCCCTATGGGTTCTACCAGGTATAGGACACTTGTCCTGCAAGTTTGGTTCAGATCGGACGGTCGGATTGCTCACGATCGCACGATCTGACGGTTAATATAAAATATAAACTTAAAATTATTATTCGGAACATCCGGGGCTCCGATTCACGATCCGTGAATTCCTACACGATCCTAGAATTACCTAGATTAACATATATTAAATTTGGGACCATCCGACGGTCCCAACCTATCGCACCCGGATAACGCATACTATGCGATTATCCGTTCGATAGTCAAACGACGTCCGAATTGAGATCCGTGAAATCCTACGCACTCGTGACAACCTAAGGATCTCATCGGAACACATCGCTACTTTTTCTACAGTGCCCACGCGCCTCCGCACGCGCCGGCAGCGCGTGGGTGCCCAAAGCGATAACGCTTCGCCGGAAAATCTCAACATCTCGGCTCCAAACTCCTACCCTAGGTATAACACCCTATTTGGAGCCACTTTTGTTCTTGGACCTACCCCAAAAAGTGGCCGGAAATGGCCGATCACGGCGGCCGAAGTTTCGGCCGATTTTCAATTCGAAAATCGAGTGATCTAGAGATCGAATCGATCAAAACCCAACCAACCATCAGTTAGAGCATGAAAAATAGCTGAGAAACCATACCTTATTCGAACGATTTGGTTGAGAAACGAAGGAGATCGAGGAGCTTGAAGTTTCGACTGAAAACCGGCGGTTTTCTGCATTTTCCGGCCAGCAACGGCCGCGTCGCCGGCGGGGAACGGTCTAGGAAGGAAGGGGACGTCGTCCCGGTCATTTTGGTACCGGCCCCGCCCACAGCCGTGGTCGGTGGCCGGAGATACGAGGGGAGGAAGAGAGAGAGCCGGCGGGAGAGAGAGAGAAGTCGCGGGAGAGAGAGAGAGAGAGAGAGAGAGAGAGAGAGAGAGAGAGAGAGAGAGAGAGAGAGAGAGAGAGAAAAAATCTCATTTCGAAATATTTACGATTGTGCCACTGGGCTTCTCTTGACCATATCTCTCTCGTTACAACTCCGATTCGAGCCCACTACGTGTCTATGAACTCGTCTCAGTACGACCTATCCAAAAATATAAGTCACGGTCCCAAACTCTCTCCGGTTAAAAATATGACTAAAATACCCTTAAATAATTAAATAATTAAATAAGGGTAAAATTTGGAAAAATTTGGGGTCGGGGTGTTACAAACATGATCGCACCAAATATGTTGAGGTAGATCGACACTATATCAAACAGAAGCTCGAAGCTAAAGTGATTCAGTTTTCTTTAATAAAGTTCGCGGATCAATTGGCGGATATTTTAACAAAGGCAATTTCCAGTACAGCGTTCCACAATTTCCTCGACCAATTGGGCATTGGCGACATTTATGCACCAACGTGAGGGGGAGTATTGGCGTGACTTGTGAATCATCAACTTTCTTTCCTTACACACCAAGGATTCCCATTATAATTATATTTGATTTACTTTAATTCATGATTTCCTAAAGTAAATAGAAGTAGAAATTATTATTTACTTGGCCACTAAGGCTTCGTTGTATTATAAATATGACCTCTTACAAGGAGATGAATACATAGAAAATTCCCACAAATAAATATTCTCTCATAGTTCTCATATTTTAGCAAAAACTTCAAAAGCAAAGTTTCATAATTCAATTAACAAGAACACCAATCTCTTTCTCGACGAAGCACTCATGCTTTTGTTTTTCAATTTATAATTTTCTTTTTCCAAAGATAGAAAAGGATGGGGTAAACTCACACACATATAGGTATCATGGTTACTTGAACTCACGATACGACTTGAGAGCACACCAAAAGTCTTGCCAATCCAACTAAGACTCTATTGGTACCTTAATTATCGTTTATGAGACATTCATAATTATTTGTTGGGTGGGGGAGGGGTTAGGGTTGGGGGGTAATTGTCAGGAGGTGGTGGGAACGATGACTTAGGGATTCCAATCCCTCTATTGGTGCTCTCTCACCAATCGCCCACCCCGACCCAATCTCCCTTCTTTTTTAAATTTTAAATTTTAGGTTTCTATTTTATTGTCCCTTGTAAAATGATAAACGATGTAGAATAGATGGCCAAAACAATTGAAGAGGAGCTGGAGAGATCTACTGTATGAAGCAGTTAATGATGGGAAGATTCCTACGTGCCGATTATGAGCAATACTTGTATAGGCTCTGTCATAATTGCCACCAAGGCAATCAGACCGTTTCTAAGTATACAGATGCATTTTTGCATTTGGCTGAGTGCAATATTTTGGAGGAAACAAATGGTTAGATGGTCGCAAGGTATATTACTGGGCTGAGAAGTTCTCTGCCCGAGAAAATTAGGCTTAAGACTTAATGGACAGTTCATAAGGCACATAACATGGCATTGAATGCTGAATTACTAGAGAAAGAAAAGCATACTGGGCTAAGTGTTAGTGGTATAAAAAAGAGAAGTTATGAATCCTGTGCTACATCCATGTCCAACAAGTTCCTGGAGAGAGTGATAAGCAGAAGACTTTTACCCCACGCGACGAAGGTAGTAGCAGAAATTGGGAAAAAGATCGTAAACAAGGGAGTAATCCTTATGCTAGGCCGACGAATGATATCTGTTACAGGTGTTCCAAACCATAGCATGGCTCTAATGAGTGCCCAACCCATAACAAATAGCTCAATATAGCTTATGCGACTGAAGACGAAGATGAGAGGATAGTGTTGATGCTGATTACGAAAGAGCATAATTTGTAGATGAGGATGGTGATGAGATGGTCAATATGAATACGGCTTGTTCCATATGATTTTACCACTTACTATAAATGACTTTCTTAAACAAAAATTTCAGAAGAGTGTTGAGGCTAAATATTTTGAGATATTAAATCTTGTCTCAAGGTAAAATGAGAGAATCTATACTATTGTTCATTCCCAAAGTATTTTAGGGCTTGTTTGGTATCCTATTTGGATCTATTTTTTTAAACTCAAAAACAATTTTTGAATCTAAAGACCGTATTTAGCATTTGGTACAACCCATTTTTCTAAAGCCAAACTCAAAAACAACTTTAAAAAGCCACAATTTTTTTTATAAAAAAAGTGGGGTTTTACAGTTTTTTTCTCTCTCCTCCATTTCTCCACTCTCTCTCTCTCTCTCTCTCTCTCTCTCTCTCCTTCCTCTTGCGTCTTCTATCTCTTCCCTCTCTCGTCTCTCTCTCCTCCCTCTCTCTCTCTCTCTCTCTCTCTCTCTCTCTCTCTCTCTCTCTCTCTCTCTCTCTTCTTTTCTTTTGTTAATTTCAATTTAGGAATCTAGGGTTTCTGATTTTCTAATTTTAATTTCTATTTTTTTAGATCTTAAAAATAGTTTGGAGTTGAATACCAAACAAGTTTTTAGATCTTAAAATCAATATTCAAAAAATCATTTATAGAAAAAAAAAGAAATCATGATTTTTTAGTTCATTTTTTTTTAGTAGGATACCAAGCGGCCCTTATATTTTATTGAGTTTGTGCTTGTTCCTTATGTAAGGCACAGTTTGTTTTCATAATCTGTCTTCCTTTTCTTTCATACTATAGATTATATTCATTCTTCAAAGTTTGCTTGCTACCATAAGTTGCGCAATGCAAAATGAATAGGACATCAATTAATGTCGAGATCAGGCATGCCGTACGCAACATCCCGTATGCCAGAGTCGACCAGCGGTAAAGTGCTTCAATTTGTCGCAGGCTTTGAAATAAGGAGGTCTTGTCCCCTCTTTAGAGACTATAATGTGGTCTACAATTATAGTGGGTTTGGAGAATTTTTTTAGTCTTAAAAGTGATATTTTGCCGCTTTAATGATGCATTGTTTTCAAGCTAAAAGCAAGAGCAACAAATTACCTTTTAATTCATTCACTATATGATTTTTAGATAAAACCCCACACATCATGGCACAAAAAAGAACATAAAAACCCCACACAGGCGCGCTCCAGAGCCATCCACGTGTGTGTCCTGTGGAATTTCCAAGAATTTTCGAATACAAGTCTTCTCGTCTCCATTAAATCCCACCTAACACATTAATAAACCAATAAACAATCCCACCTAGCGTTGTTATTCTATGCAGATCCTTTCTTTTGCCTATAAAGAGCAGCAGGGCACACACTTGATATAACCTATAGCAAACAAAGTAAGATGGCCACAGACTTGATCAAGGTTGAAATCATTCAGAGGCAAACAGTCAAACCATCATCCCCAACTCCTCATCCCTTGAGAACCCTACAGCTCTCTGTTTTCGATCAGATGATTCCTAGTGAAGATTACCCCCCAACGCTTTTCTTCTATGCCACCAACAATAATGTTACTGGTTCAGGAGGTGGTGCTCCTTCTACAGACATGGCGGACATGAGGATGAAGGAGAGAGATTATTGTCAGCATCTAATTCAGTCATTAGCCAAAACTCTCACTCACTTCTACCCGTTAGCAGGAAGATTGAGTAAAGGCCATGACATGATCCAATGCACTGATGATGGAGCTGAGTTCGTGACGGCCCGAGTCAAATGTTCCTTATCGCAGATTTTTGAACACCCAGATCCCGAGATGCTAACAGGGCTCGTCCCAGCAATTGGTCAACCTGATGGTGATGGTGATGGTGATGGTGATGCCACGAGGCTCCCGTTGCTTGCTGTGCAATTCAACTTGTTCGAGTGTGGAGGAATGGCAATAGGGTTGAAAATGTCACATAAGATTGTTGATGGCACCACATGTGGCTCCTTCATCAGTTGCTGGGCAAAAACAGCCCTTGATGATGGTGACAATGATCAGGTACCCTCCGTGATCCCAAAATTTGATGCTGCGTCTTATTTTCCACCACTAGATTTCTCAAACTCATCACAGCTATCATCAGCCAAGCTGGTGGGCATCAGTAAACACAAGTACATAACAAAGAGATTTGTGTTTGATGCCTCAAAAATTGCCACCCTCCAATCATATTTGGCCAGCCCTTCACCAGCTCATGCGCCGACACGTGTCCTTGCAGTTTTAGCACTCATTTGGAAATGTGCAATGGAAGCATCATCCAAATCATCAAACATAGCACTGGGGTCAAGACCGTCTTCATTAAGACTAACTATGGACTTGCGTAGAAGGTTTGAGCCACCCTTGCCACAAAACTTGGCTGGGAACGTTGTTAGTAATTTAATAGTCATCGCTACAGCATCGTTAATAAAAGGTCAAGAAGAGAGTGATGATGAGACGATAGATCTAAAAGACTTGGTTGCCAAACTCAGGAAAGGGTTTGAGCAACAGAAAGAAACTTATTCTACAAAACAACCATTTGATTCTAATAAGGCATGGCAAAGAGTTCAAGAATATAGAAAGTTGAGAAGGAATGTTGACATGGACCATTTAAGCTGTGCAAGTTGGTGCAGGTTTGCTTTTTATGAAGCTGATTTCGGATGGGGAAAACCGGCATGGGTGAGCATTCCTAGTATTCCACTTAAGGATGTGGTTATTTTGATTGATAAAAGAGATGGCAAGGGAATAGAAGCATTATTGACTGTGAGTGAAGAAATCATGGAGCATTTTGAAAGCAACCCGGAGCTGCTTAAATATGCTTCCGTAAATCCAAGGGTCATGTAGCACTATACGTGGAAAAAGTAATAAATTTGAATTCTGTTGTGCGAATAATCACTTTCAATTCTGTTTGTGAATAATCTTATGGTCCGTTTGGATGAAGTATTCCAAAATCTAAGTATTAGTTTAGTTTAATTAGTATTGTTGTAATGTGAGAATAATCATTTTCACTGTGATGTGAAAAAAAATAAAAAAAATAAAAAAAATCTCCTCCTCTACCTTTGCCTTCCCCAAGACGGAAACACTATCTCCTTTATTCTATTCCTCCGATTTTATTATTGCCACTATGCTCCCTCATCTTCACCATCCTCCCTAATCACAGCATCCCCACCCTATGGAAGCCCACACCCCATCGATTTGCTCCAACCCAAACCAACGCCAGCCCTTACACCCACTTGCAACTGCAGTGATCTCTCTCCCCTCGAAACCCAATATGACGAGAAATTATAGAATGATACCGTACTACCACATCAGCCGGTGATACTCCAACTCAAAATTTGACATGTGTATAACATTTTAAAGAAAAATCTAAAATTTATATAGCTGGATTTAAAATCCCCTTTTCAATTTAAATTTAATTTAACAAAAATCGAAATATCTAAAATAATAATATATATAAAATTCCTCAGCAACATCAACCTCTTCTTTGAACTTGCGACAAAGCCCCTACCCCACCCCACCTTTCTGCCATGGCTGCTGCTGGTCTGTTTTTTTTTTTTTTCATGTCTTTGTGTCTTTCTCTATTTCCCTCCCTCTTCCTCCCTCCTCTCTATTACGGGTAGGGTTCAAGGAATTTAGATTGAAACTTTCTTGGAGGTGAGTTTATGGTCTTTGAGCAATCCAAGCTTTCAACGTATATCAAGAGCAAATTCATTTGCCATGGGTTGTCATCTTATTCACAAAGAAACCTTCTTTACCTAGTGAACGTAAGGGGTTTGTTAGTTGAGTAAACATGATCGTTGTTAGAGTAAATTGACAAAGAAACTTTCTTTACCAATCCAATGATACCTTTTACACTACGAACGACAAAGTATTTCGTGAGGTAAATCATCTTGTTCCTTAGGTAAATTACTCAATGAACGGGGTATTTTACTCCGTGAACGTAAAGGGTTCATTCATTGAGTAAATGTGATCGTTCCTAGAGTAAATTGACAAAGAAACCTTCTTTACCAATCCAACGATACCTTTTACACTACGAAAGACAAAGAGTCATTCGTGAGGTAAATCTCCTCGTTCTTTAGGTAAATTACTCAAGGAACATGGTATTTTACTATAAGAATGTAAGGGGTTCATTGGTTGAGTAAAAAGTGATAGTTCTTAGAGTAAATTGACAAAGACACCTTCTTTACCAATCCAACAATATCTTTTACTCATTGAACTAACACCTTACATTTTCAGAGTAAGACATCCCTCACGTTGCGCAATTTACCTAAGGAACGAGCCAATTTACCTCACAGACGACTCGTATAATGAGAACTACCAGTTCAAGGATTATAGTAGTGTGCTAAGGTTGGTTTAGCTTAAAATTTTGAGAATTTTAAGTAGCTCAATTTGATAATTATGACAAATTTTTAAAAACTATGGAGCAAATAAAACTTACTAAAACTAGTATACTTTCCTTTGAAAATTTGTAAATTAATATCTGTATCAAGGAACACAAGGAAAGAGGAAACTCTCACAGAGGAGAGAGATTACTCTAGCATTAGAGTTGACCGCTTCTTTAAACATCCACATTATCGGTAATTGCATATAGGGGTCAAAAATTGCTTTAAACATACACATTATCGGTGATTGCATACAAGGGGTCAAAAATTGCATAAACTGTATGCAATTGCACAAACATTGTATGCAATTGCACAAATGTTATAGCAATGTTAATAATAATGGTATTCATATCCTAGAGCTAAGAAAGCACCAGCTCTGAGTTTCAGAGAGTAAGAGTAGGCAAAAGGTTTGTCACCAAGCGCTTGGAAGCTCCTACAAATCTTTTGGATTTGTGTCACAGTTCCAATGCATATCCAAGTCATACTTCCCTTGATACTTCCAATTTCTGAAAATTGACACAAGCCAAATTTTTTTATATAAAACAAATCGTAAGTCACCTTTATCAAAACCAATTTAATCCTAAAAACTAAGATTTAAAATCATCAATTTAGCAGTACAACAGTACGTAGATGTTGCTATTAGTTTTTACCTGCAACTTTGGCAATTGAGGAGTAAAGTGAAGGACATGACTGCAGCAACAACGGAGAGCCACCATAACTGAAAGTTTGGAATATTAGAGAAGATAATTTGCCATGCCAAAAGCCATCATATAAGGGTTGCTGTTTACATGGCATGGTGTTGTGCCACCATTCTTGTAGAAACAGTTAGACCTCTTTATTTCCCTATTTAATCACAATCTACATCCAAAAGAAAAGAAGAAAAAAAAACCATTAGCCAAAAGCATAATTTAAAT
The DNA here is from genome assembly GCF_000346465.2 of Prunus persica. Lineage (NCBI taxonomy): Eukaryota > Viridiplantae > Streptophyta > Magnoliopsida > Rosales > Rosaceae > Prunus > Prunus persica. Next base: position 9,410,333 of record NC_034012.1, on the reverse strand, counting down.
CACTGAATTACATACAATCAAACACCATCACCAAGTTCTTACCCAGGTTTAAACACTCACACTTACCCATGGCCAATAGCAACTCCAAAAAGGTTCAAGTACTGAACAAACCTATGAATTTTAGCCTTGAACCCACCTGAAAAAAAAAAAAAAATTTGACATTAGCATAAGAAAGGTTGAGCTTTAAAGCTTTGGAAGAGACTCAAACTTTTTTCAGATGGACCAAAAATTAAAATATTAGCATAGAATTTGAATTTGAATTTCAAACAGAGGCAGAGAGAATGGTGTTGGAATGGTGTACCTGGGTGGGTGCGTTGCGAGGAAGCTTGTGATCGGAGGAGTGTTGGCGGGCTGTGAAACGACGCCGTTGCTGAACAAGAACCTAGGGCTTAAATTCGCCATCGATTTCGTTGCAGGTAAACCTGAGATGGTTGCTATCAGCAGTCAGCGGTGGTTGAGGTCACACCTATTCATTTATCAGAAAAGTAGGAGGAGGCGACGCCAGTGTGACTCACGCGTCGTGTGAATGTGGATTTTTATCCTTTCCTCAATCACATGTGGCTCACATGAGGTGAAAGAAGAAAGGGCTGAGTGCGGGCCGATCAAGGGCATTGATGCAGCAGATAAGAAGAACAACCACGATGTGGACAGTGGTCACCACCAACTTCCACGATTTTATATTTCTGTTGTGCTAGGCTTCATTGTAGGATTTTGGGGAGTTTTGTTCTGAAACTGAAATGGGTCGGACCATATCCAACTGGGCAGAACCCAATAATTTTATATTACAAAGGTTGGGCCAGACCCGACCCAGTTTTAGCCCAAAATTGCAGAAAAAACTTATCTTTTGAGAATTGGAGGAGAGCTGAAAATGGAGAAGAAAGGAAGCTCAAAGTTGAATGTTGCTATTATTCATCCTGATTTGGGCATAGTTAATTTCTACTTCTTTTTTTTTTTGGGGTTATTGTACACAAGGTGATGCAAATGCGGTATACCTAGATCACACTTGCTCTACTACTCTCTATTCTCTAAGTGGACTCAACTTACAACTACTAATTATTAAGCCCAACAATGACTGTCTACCCTCTCTTTTGATTATATTTTGTTTGGTCGAAACCCTCGCTTTTGATTTGTTTACAACTTTGCAGTCCTGATCTCATGGACTACAGGAGTCCAAGAGATTTGTGGTCACTCACCGTTGGATGTAAATTCAACGGTTCACTCACTCTTGCACTCCTTTTAAGAAATTTTTTGAACTATTTGATTAATATCCAACGGTGAGTGACCACAATCTCTTGGACTCTTGTGGTCCAAGAGATCGAGACTGTACAACTTTGTTATTTATTATTTATTATAATTTAAATTGTAAAATTTTAAAAAAATTGGTCATATGTCAAGCATGTGAGGTTGTGACAAATTGGATGGAATTCGAAAAATTTAACGACAGAGAGTGACGGAATTGGATATTTGTAATGAATTTGAGAAATAAATTGACAGACAAAATAATTCAAGGAATAGTTGAATTAGTGTACATGATAATTCAGCGGATAACACGATTGAAAATCCATATTTTGTTGCTTAGATACGTTGAAAAGAGGTTCCAACTAATGTTGCCAATTGTAGACCACATTAAGTCTAAAGAGGGGTCCTCGATGAGAGCATCAGACCTCCTTATTTCAAAGCCTGCGACGACTCCAAGCACTTGACCGCAGTGGAAGGCAACCACTACATTCAAAAAACTTGGAAGATTGTCATAGGTTAATTAAAGAAAATAATTGCATTGTCCTCCTTTGAAATTAATTCATTTCACTCAAATATTTGCATCCATAAGCATTTGCACAGACCTGGACAGCCAGATCTGTAGCTGATCAGTTGTATTTGTTGCTTGTTTTGGTTTCACAAGTATGTGCTGCATTAAATTTTGACTACCCATTTTTGTATTCATTCGATATAGTATTCATGACTTTGGACAGCCAAAATCCGTCTTTATTGTGTTGCTTGCAAAAGGTAGCGTGAAAGAAACTGCATCAAAAAAAGAAGATATAATTATAAGGAACTGTGCCGTATTACATTAGGAACGCTAAAAAGAAAAAGAAAAAAAGAAAAGCAAATAAAAAAGAAAAAAGAAAAAGTACAATAATAGCCTCTAAGGCTTTCTCTTTATCATGTTGATGCGCACTGTTATCATCATATAGAGTCTATCTTGTACATTGTATATGAATCGAAAATACACATATCTCCATGTCTTGTTAATAATTAAAGAACCACATACTCCCCAAAATCCCACTATAAACCCTAGCACAACAGAAGAAATATAAAACCACGGAATTTGATGAAGCCCATTGTCCATGTCTTTGTTGTTCTTCTTGTTATCTTCGTCAATGCCTTTATTTGGTCGACTGCACTTATTGGCAAGTGGGGCACCACAAAGTTTTGGATTCCCCTCAAAGGCAGAAGCGTTGAAGCTTTGGAGCTGAGTGCTTGTTGGTATTGGTCCCTAGAGATTATTGTACGAGACATTAAATTCTTTCAAGAAAGTGAGGCTCACCAATGACGATGGGATTGTTCCAGACAAGTGGTTCCTGGAGAGGTTCAAAAGCTCTAAATTTGTTAGGTTAGATATTTGGTTTGGAATGACACCGGAAAATTTGTTGGAGTCAAGATTCAACTTGCGGAGAAGCTGCAATTGGCCGACCTCAGTAGGTATATCACCACTAATGTTATTGTTAGATAAGTCAATCGCTGGAAAAAACAAAAATAATTTGTGTGGTTCAAAACGTGGATTTGCGGTTACACTGCCGCCAAAGATAGGCAATTCAAATTCACAATTTTCCACTTGAGATGCAGTAGGTTCATAAACCAACCTTGGTAGTCTACAAAGTTGCTTTGGAATTTCACCTAATATTCGGTTACTCGTCAAGTTTAGAGAAAAAAGTCTAGGAAGAGTCCCCAACCAACTTGGAATTGGTCCTGTGATTTGATTGTTATATAGAGCTAAGATCTCTAGATTCTTGAGCTTTGATAACCATAAAGGTATTTGACCAGTGAAGTCAGAATCAGCCAAACTCAATAATCGAAGATTTTTGAATCCGTCAAAATCAACCATGTCATCATCAGATGACATTCCCTCACCTTCAAAGGTACCAGCAAGCGAGAGTGTGTGAAGACTTTTGCAACTCATCAATATCTTCATTGCCCCTGTGACATAATTATAAGGACAAACTGTGCCGTATTACATCAGGAACGCGAAAGAAAAGAAGAAAAAAAGAAACGCAAATAAAAATTAAAAATTAAAAAGTACAATATAATAGCCTCTAAGGCTTTCTCTTTATCATGTTGATGCGCACTGTTATCATCACATAGAGCCTATCTTGTACATTGTATATGAATCGAAAATATGCATATCTCCATGTCTTGTTAATAATTAAAGAACCACACACTCCCCAAAATCCCACTATGAACCCTAGCACAATAGAAGAAATATAAAACCATGGAAGTTGATGCAGCCCATTGCCCATGCCTTTGTTGTTCTTCTTGTTATCTTCATCAATGCATTTATTTGGTCGATCACACTTATTTGGAAGTGGTGCACCACAAAGTTTTGGATTCCCCTCAAAGGCAGATGCGTTGAAGCTTTGGAGCTGAGTGCTTGTTGGTATTGGTCCTTGGAGATTATTGTATGAGACGTTAAATTCTTTCAAGAAAGTAAGGCTCGCCAATGACGATGGGATTATTCCAGACAAGTGGTTCATGGAGAGGTTCAAAACCTCTAAATTTTTTAGGTTAGATATTTGGTCTGGAATGATGCCGGATAAGTTGTTGGCGTGAAGAACCAACCCATGGAGAAGCTGCAGTTGGCTGACCTCAATAGGTATGTCACCAACAATGTTATTGTTAGATAAGTCTATTGTTGCTGGGTAGGAAGAAATTTTGGATGACAAATAATAATTTGGGTTTCTGACGACTGGGCCAAAATAGAAAGGCAATTCATATTCATAACTAGTGTTGTCTACTTGAGATGTAATATTAGGTTCATATACCAACCTTGGTAGTCTACAAAGTTGCTTTGGAAATTCACCTGAAAATCGGTTTTCTGACAAGTTGATGTAAAACAGTCTAGGAAGAGTCCCCAACCAACTTGGAATTGGCCCTGTTATTTCATTACCATTTAGAAGCAAAATCTCTAGATTATGGAGCTCTGATAACCACACAGGTAGTTGACCAGTGAGGCGACTTTCAATCAAACACAATACCCGAAGATTTTGAAATCCGTCAAAATCAACCATGTCATCATCAGCTGGCATTTCCTCACCTTTAAAGGAACCACTAAGCATGAGTGCATGAAGACTTTTGCAACTCATCAGTATCTTCATTGCCCCCGTGAGATTGGTGAATTGGTTGAAACCAAGCGAAAGGAAGGACAAGGATTTCAGTGAAAGAATCTGAGCTTGTATTTGTCCCACTAGATTATTTCCAGTCAATCGAATGGCTTTTAGGGACCTACAAGAGTAAAGGCTTACGGGAAACGTACCAGTGAAGTTGTTAACTCTTAGGTCAAGTTTCGCAAGTTGGTTAAGTCTGGAGAAATCAAGCATGGAGATATCTCCTTCCAAGTTGTTCGATCCCAAACGTAGTTCTACAAGGTTTGTGCAATTCATCAAAGATGGGGGCAAAGCACCTTCTAAATTGTTGAAATCAAGGGTCACAAACTTCAACTTGGAAAGCTTCCCTAAATTGAGAGGAAGCTTGCCGCTCAATTGATTAATGTAGAGATCAAGGATTGCAAGGTTGGTGAGGTTGACAATTTTGTTACTAATTTCTCCATGTAGTGAATTGAGAGGTAATGAAATTTCTTCAAGTTTGGTAGCATTATAAATATCTTCTGGAAGTAATCCTGAGAGGTTATTGTGACCTGCACGAAAAACCTGCAGTTCGGAACACTTCCCCAGTCCAGGAGCAAGGTTGCCATTGAATTGATTGGAAGAAAAATCCAATAGCCTAAGGAAGGGAGAAGAATGGAGACAAATAGAGGATGGGACATACCCTGTGAAGGTATTGTTGCTGACACTGAAACTAGTCAAGTTGCTTGCTTGTTGGAAGAATGAAGATGGAATTGCACCAAAGAACTGATTGCTGGACAAATCTACTGTCCGGATATTGCTGGATGGTAGAGAAAATGGCAGCTCTCCAGAAAGAAGGTTATAGCTCAAATCAAGGATCTCAAGACGATTCAATGACAAGAAAAGTTTGGTTTCAAGTGAACCAAGAAGTGAATTGTGTGATAGGTTCAAGTGGGTGAGATGTGTGAGATTTCCAAGTGAAGATGGAGAGAGACCTCCTTTGAGCCCTTTGGAAGGCAAGAGCAAGTGGGTGACCCAACCATCTTGATTACAAGCGATGCCCTTCCAATGACAGCAATCAAGGGATGTCCAATTTGAAGGAGGAGCAGATACAGCGGAGGCAAAGGACAGGAGGGAGCTGCGTTCAGAGTGTTTGCATGCATGAATATTCATAGATGTAATGCAAGAGAATAAGAGGAAGAGAATGAAGGCATGAGCCATTAGGTTGTAAGGCTGCACTTGCATGTTGCTTTGTGTATGTGCCGTTGCTCACAGATTTGAATATATATATAAACATCAATGCAAATTGAGAAGTCGGCAAACAACAACCACACAATGCAAATTATTGATATCGAAGATAGATTTGCATTAATGAATCCAAATAGAAGACCTCATTGAGTCTTAAGAGGGGGGCCAGCAGGACTACAAAGTTCTCAAAGTCTTTTGGTAAAAGCAACCTCATACAACCCTCTAAGTGACGAACACGTAAGAATCCCAATATGACCTAACTGTATATTAAGACAAGACTTAACATCTCAAAATGTTTAGTCACATCCAATTCATATATACAGCCTGATATTTCTCGAATCTACCAATACCCAATTCATATAATGCCTGATGTTTCACGGTATCTACCTATGCTAGAGGTCACATCCAGTTCATAAATACAGCTTAAACACTAAACAACTCCTATACTGCAATCTTCAGCAACAATAGAAAGAATAAGAAGACGTAGAAATTATCTATGCTCAAAGTTGAATGTTGCTATTATTCATACTGATCTGGGAATACGTAATTTCTACTTCTTCTTCTTTCTGTTGTTTTTGAATGTTCTAAAGAAGTTGTTTTGGGTTTAAGTTGTCGTTGTGAATCTGATGATGACATGGTTAAATGTTAATTTATATTTTGTCAGAGGAACTAGTTTCCAGAGGGTAGAATGTGCTTTATATTTTGTCCTTTTTGATGTTTTCCTTATGTAAGGCACACAGTTTGTTCTCATAATCTGTCTTCTCTTTCTTTTTCTTTTTTTGTCAATCTGAGAATAGTGTTTGGAATATGTAAGACACTTGATATTTTCCTTAGATAATTTGAATAGTAAGACACTTGATGATATTTCCCTTGGATAATTTGAATAGTAACACACTTGATAGTAACGCTATGAAATAAGGGGGTCTGGTCCTCTCATCGTGGCCCTCTTTAGACTTAATGCGGTTTACAATTTAGCTACATTAGTTGAAAGCCATGTCCTACAATTGGCCATACAATGATGGCATTGTGCTAGATCAAATTCGTATTCAAATTTTATGGACCAAAAAAACCTTTTTTTAGAATAAATCTCACACTCAGTGTGGAGCAGCATTTGGTGATTTCACTATCCGAGAGTGGGACGAAGTCTTTATTTCCTCTTCCACGTATAGATATAGAGTGGATTTGAAGAATCTGTATCGTATGGTTATAGTTGTTTGCCAATTTCTCAGTTTGGAGTTATGTTTTGCCTTTAATGATAAATCATTTTCAAGCTAAAAGAAATTCCGAATGAATTCAAAATCAAAGATGAAATTTCAGCAAATCTTCTTCATTTTTCAAATACGGAATCGCTTCATGAAAGTGAAACGTCTGCAACCACAACCACACATGATATACTTGACTGATATTATATGCAATCCCATCACATAGACTTCAAAATAACAAGGTCTTTTGCTTTGCGTCAATAATCTCAAGCTAAAAGAAACGAAATAAAGTGGCTGAAATCTTCATTAAAGCCACTGTCGATTGACCCTTGAAAATGTTAGGAAAAATACTGCTAAGTATGAAGGCATTTTGATCTGAGTGGGGCAGTTCAAATCAATAAATGCATAATTGGTGAAATTGGCATAACTATTCCGTTTTCAACTAACAGCATCTTCAAAAGAAATGTTAAGTTCTATGTGGAAGCTATTTGATTCCATTTTATGCATTTCTCTTTCTTCAACTACTGTTGCTTTATTTTTTATTTATTTTAGGATCAACTACAATAAATCCCCCAAATTATGAGGTCGTTAAGCCATCTCTAGTCATGAGCCAAATATAGCCCTAAAATAATACAAAATTCATCTCCAGTCATGGGCTAAAAAACATTGGGCCAAATTTGGAGGGCCACCTTTAGCTCTTTAGCCCTCCAATTTGGCTACTTGTAGCCCAGCTATAGGCCATGCTAAATTTTTTTATGGGCCCAATCTCAAACCCAAGTTATTATCTTTGGTTGAAATTGTATCTTCCTATCCAGCAATGATAGACCTATCTGAAAATAACATTGTTGGTGATATAGCTAATGAGATTGGCGAATTACAGCTTCTCCGGTAGTTATGTCTTGGCTCCAACAACTTCTCCGGCGTCATTCCAAACCAAATATCTAACCTCAGAAATTTAGAGGCTTTGAACCTTTCCATGAATAATTTGTCTGGAAAAATGCCATCCTCATTGGCAACCCTTAATTTCTTGAAAGATTTTGATGTCTCATACAATAATCTCTAAGGACTGATACCAACAAGCACCCAGCTCCAAAGCTTCGATACTTATGCCTTTGGGGGAATCCCAAACTTTGTGGTATCCCACTTCCAAATAAGTGTGGTCAACCAAATAAGGGCGTTGATGAAGACAATGAGAAAAACAAAGACGAGGGCAATGCGCATGAACTTCCATGGTTTTATGTTTTCGTTATCTTGGGGTTCATAGTAGGATTTTGGGGAGTCTGCTATTCTTTAGTTATTAACAGTACATGGAAATACTCATATTTTCGATTTATAAACTATACACAAGATAGTCTTTATGTGATAATAACAGGGCGCATCATCACGATGAAAAGAAGGTTTAGGGTTAGTTATATAAATTATTGTATTTTTATTTTGACACGTGTCAAATTCTTATTTATTTATTTATTTATTGGAAACTATATTACCATTATCATGCTTTCATCTTGACCATTGATAAATTGGGCTTCTTAGATATAGGTCCATTTTCATCAAGAGTAATGAATATAGCCCACATGCTCTCCATTTTCAATTGCACTCCACTCTTGCCAAATAAGCGATTAGTATGAAAATACTTTCCTAAAATTCAGCATTTCCTTGTAGGGATATTTGCATAAATACCACCTAAACTTTTAGGTATGTGCTCCATTACCATATGACCTTTTTATTTTTATTTTTAACCATCTAAACTTTGTAAAGTGTTGCAATCCACCATCTATGTCTAACTTCGTTAAAGTTTCCGTTAAATGTAAGGGTGTTTCCTTCAATTCACCGTAACAAAACAGAATTATAAAAAACAAATTTAAAAAAAGAAAAAGAAAGAAAAATATCAATCACCAGCAATAATGAGTTCGATTACTTTTGAAATTAAATTGGAAGAAAGATGAGATTTTGATGGGTTATAAAACGTGAAACAAAATCTTCATATGGTTTTGATGGATCTTGGAAAAAAAAAAAAACCCTATTTTGCTATGTCTCTTGGCATCTCTTGGTATCTTTTGGCAAACTCACTGCATGCATTATTGAAGGGCACCAAAGTAGTGAAAGTGAGACACATTCAATGACCAATTCTGAGGGTTGTGCAGTTTGATGCGACCAATAACCAATTCTTGGCTGGTGATGAGTTCCAAATTAAAATTTTTAAAGTTAGGTTAACTTTCTTTTTTCTTTTTTCTTTTTGAAATTATGTTTTCTATAATTATTTATAATTACAGTGATGGAGGAAAATGCCCTTACATTTAACTGAAATTTGTTACGGAGATAGAATTAAGTAGTGGATTGCAACACTCTACAACGTTCATGTGGTTAAAAATAAATTGAAAAGTTCAAGTGGTAATTACGCACATGCCTCAAAGTTTAGGTGGGTATTTATGCAAATTTCCCTTCCTTATATATATGTGCGTGTGTATATAATGCGTTTCCTTTTATATATATATATATATATATAGCGTTACATGTAATAGTTGTTTTTCTTGAGTTTTCTTAAGCAATTTTTTTTGGAGTTTCATATATATAAACCCTTATAACCTAATGGCTCATGGCTTTTATCTCTTCCTCTTATTCTCTTACATCATATCTACAAATATTCATGCCTGCAAACAAACTGAGCACAGCTCCCTCCTGTCATTTGCTTCCACTCTATCTTCTCCTCCTTTAAATTGGACATCTCGGGATTGCTGTCATTGGAAGGGCATCAATTGTGATCAAGATGGTTGGGTCACCCGTTTGCTCTTGCCTTCCAAAGGGCTCAAAGGAGGTATCTCTCCCTTTTCACTTGGAAATCTCACACATCTCACCCATTTGAACCTTTCCCATAATTCACTATTTGGTTCACTTGAAATTCAGTTCTTCTTGTCTTTGAATCGACTTGAGATCCTTGATTTGAGCTATAACTGTATTTTTGGAGAGCTACCACTTTCTCCACCATCCAGAAATATATGAACTGTCAATTTGTCCAGCAATAACTTCTTTGGTGCAATTCCATCTTCATTCTTCCAACAAGCTAGCAACTTGACTAGTTTCAATGTCAGCAACAATACCTTCACAGGGTATGTCCCATCCTCTATTTGTCTCCACTCTTCTTCCTTCCTTAGGTTATTAGATTTTTCTTCCAATGTATTCAATGACAACCTTGCTCCTGGGCTTGGGAAGTGTTCCAAATTGCAGGTTTTTCGTGCCGGTCACAATAACCTCTCAGGGTTACTTCCAGAAGATATCTATAATGTTACCAAACTTGAAGAAATTGCATTACCTCTCAATTCACTAGATGGAGCCATTAGTGATAAAATTGTTACCCTCGCCAACCTTTCCATCCTTGATCTCTCCTTTAATCATTTTGGTGGCGAGCTTCCTCTCCATTTGGGGAAGCTATCCAAGTTGAAGTTTGTGACCCTTGATTTCAACAATTTAGAAGGTTCTTTGCCCCCATCTTTGATGAAATGCACAAACGTTGTAGAACTACGTTTGGCATCTAACAACTTGGAAGGAGATATCTCCATGTTTGATTTCTCGAGACTTAGTTCCCTTACTAAACTTGACCTAAGGATCAATAACTTCACTGGTACGGTTCCATTAAGCCTTTACTCATGTAGGTCCTCAAAAGCCATTGAATTGAGTGGAAATCATCTAAAGGGACAAATACAAGCTAAGATTCTTTCATTGAAATCCTTGTCCTTCCACTCGCTTGGTTACAACCAATTCACCAACCTCACATGGGCAATGAAGATATTGATGAGTTGCAAAAGTCTTCACGCACTTTCACTTGCTGTTTCCTTTGAAGGTGAGGTAATGCCATTTGATGATGACATGGTTGATTTTGACGAATTCGAAAATCTTCGAGTGTTGAGTTTGGCTAATTCTAACTTCACTGGTCAAATACCTTTATGGTTATCAAATACCTTAAGAATCTAGAGATCTTGGCTCTGGGTAATAATCAAATCACAGGACCAATTCCAAATTGGTTAGGGACTCTTCCTAGACTTCTTTCTCTAAACTTGGCAAGTAATCGAATTTCAAGTGAAATTCCAAAGCAACTTTGTAGACTACCTAGGTTAGTTGTATATGAACCTATTGCATCTCAAGTAGACCAATATGAATTTGAATTGCCTGCCATCCACGCAGCCACAAATCACATTCTTCCAACGCAGAAATTGTCTTTTTATCCAGCAATGATAGATTTATCTAACAATAACATTGTTGGTAGTTTACCTACTGAGATCGACCAATTGCACCTTCTCCGCCAGTTGGATCTTCACGCCAACAAATTCTCTGGCATCATTCCAGACCAAATATCTAACCTAAAAAATTTAGAGGTTTTGGATCTCTCCATGAATCATTTGTCTGGAAATATTCTATTGTCATTGGCGAGTCTTAATTTCTTGAAAGAATTTAATGTCTCGTACAATAATCTTGAAGGACCAATACCAACAAGCACTCAGATCCAAACCTTCAACGCTGCCTTTGAGGGGAATTTAAAGCTTTGTGGTGCCCCGCTTCCAAATAAGTGCAAACCAAATAAGGGCATTGATGAAGATAACAAAAACAACAAAGACATGGTCAGTGGTAGCACGATATTGTCCTCTTTGGGCCCCCCTCTCTGCCCGCACGGTTTTGTTTTTGGGAGCTCACGAGCAACTTCCCAGTGGGTCACCCATCCTGGGATTGCTCTGGCCCCCAACTCGCTTAACTTCGGAGTTCCTACGACTCCGAAGCCAGTGAGCTCCCAAAAGGCCTCGTACTAGATGGATGCGGGTGTGCACATATAAGGCACATCACCCCCTCTCCGTTGGTTGATGTGGGATCTTACAATCCACCCCCCTTAAGGGCCCGACGTCCTCGTCGGCACACTCGCACCACACGGCAGAGTGGCTCTGATACCAAATTGTTACATCCCGGGATCAACTCCGCCGTAGCACGATATTGTCCGTTCTGGGCCCCCCTCTCTGGCCCTCACGGTTTTGTTTCTGGGAACTCACGAGCAACTTCCCAGTAGGTCACCCATCCTGGGATTGCTCTAGCTCCCAACTCGCTTAACTTCGGAGTTCTTACAACTCCGAAGCCAGTGAGCTCCCAAAAAGCCTCGTGCTAGATGGATGCGTGTGTGCACATATAAGGCACATCACCCCCTCTCCGTTAGTTGATGTGGGATCTTACAAGTGGGCTTCATCAACTTCCATGGTTTTATATTTTCGTTGCGTTAGGGTTCATAGTGGGATTTTGGGGATTATGTAGCTCTTTAGTTGTTAACAAGACATGGAGATATGCATATTTTCGATTCGTCGATAATGTACAAGATAGGTTGTATCTGATGGTAACAATGCGCATCAACATGATGAAAAGAAGTGGAAAGGCTAGATATATTATTGTAGTTTTTATTTTATATATATATTTTTCTGCTTTTCTTTTTTTCATCTTTTGTTTTGTGTTACTGATGTAATAAGGCACAATTTGTCCTTATAATTATGTCTTCTTTCTCGGGTGTGATTTCTTCACGCTACCTTTTGCAAGCAACAATGTTTTGGCTATCCAAAATCATGAATAATATATCAACTGAATACAAATACAACAAAGTTTATGAAAGAAGCACATTTCAGTCCACATGATTAAAGCAGCACAGGTCAGTCCACATGTTTATGAAAGCAAAGCAAGCAACAAATACAAATTCAGCTACATATTGTGCTTTCTACTGGAAAAACTGACAGATTTTGCTGTCCAGGTCAGTCCAAATATGTTTATGGATGCGAAGAATCACATCAGCAAGGCTAGGAGAGCGACTAGTAAAAGTAGCAAAGCAACGCTCCTTCCAAATCTGAAAGGACCTTCTCCGAATTTCTCGAAACTCGAGATAAATCCTGTGGAATTCCCGACATCACCTCAATGCCGGGCCCACTTACTAAAGACCGAGACTTTTTGCTGAAATTTCGGCAGAGTTTCCTCTGTAAATTGGACATTTCCCAAAATTTACCACCTGTATAAATACACATTTAATATTCCCAACTGGCAGCATGCACAAGATACTTTCATGCAATTCACATAAACGGCCTTCGGCCTACCAATAATTCTCAACAAACTACCAAATCAATTCATACCTTAAACAAGGCAAACAATATATTCAAATATGAATTAAGAATATTAACTACAACATACATCATCTAACTTTTCCAAATCCAACATACGAGGTTTTAACCTCCTAACACAATCATATCTATGTCTGCGGCTGCATCTAATAACCTTAGGCTGCCTACGTACCCTCCCTGAGGGATCAAGCCACACGTAGTTTTTCTTACAACCCAATTCCACACATAGGCAATACCTTATTTCATTTCTCTGTATTTCACATAATCTCCCCATACGCCGGTACTAACAACACCACGTATGGGGTCTGTCAACACGCGGATAAACTACGCCACGTGCGACCATACCATACTATCACAATATCTCCCCATACGCCGGTACAACCAACGCCACATATGGGGCCTGTCAACACGCTGGATAATCTACGCCACGTGCGATCATACCATACTATCACAACATCTCCCCATACACCGGTACAACCAATGCTACATATGGGGCCTGTCAACACGCCGGATAACCTACTCCACGTGCGACCATACCATACTATCACAATATCTCCCCATACGCCGGTACAACCAACGCCACGTATGGGGCCTGTCTCAACGCCGGATAACCTACGCCACGCGAGACCTGAACATCATATCGCATACCTCCCCATACGCCGGTACGACCAACGCAATGTATGGGGTCTGTCCGCACGCCGGATAATCTACGCCACGTGGGACCTAACTTTCACAGGGTGGTACTTGTAGTGTAACCAAAATTCGAGGAGGTTCCTAAGGTAGTGCGTATAGCACTTCAAACTGACATTCTAGACTCCTTTTTATATCTTTACAAAAGTATATAAATATATATAATTTAATTCTAATATTGTGTAAACCTCAACAATAGTCTAGCACCCGATAATCCCCCTGGGAAAGTGAGATTACTCCGGGAGACTCATGGTCAACCAAGGGTCAAACTACCCTAACCCTGGTCAAACGGGGCCATAGGGACCACGACCTCCAAATACAGATCCGAAAGTTCCTATCGATTATACAAGGTATAGGACACTCGTCCTGCAAGTTTGGTTCAGATCGGACGGTCAGATCGTTCACGATCGTACGATCTGACGGTTAATATAAAACATAAACTTTAAATTATTAAATCGGAACATCCGAGGCTCCGATTCATGATCCGTGAATTCCTACACGGTTCTAGAAATACCTAGATTGACATGTATTAAATTTAAGACCATCCAACGGTCCTAACCTATCGAACCCTGATAACGCGCAATAGGCAATATCCGTTTGATAGTCAAACGACGTCCGAATTGAGATCCGCAAAATTCTACGCACTCATGACAACCTAGGATCTCATCGAGACACAGTGCAAATTTTTCTACAGTGCCCAAGAGCCACCACACTCGCCGGCAGTGCGTGGGTATCCAAAGCGATTACGCATCGCCGAAAAATCTCAAACCCACGGCTCCAAACTTCTACCCTAGGTATAACACCCTATTTGGAGTCACTTTTGTTCTTGGACCTACCCTAAAAACTGACCGAAATTGGCCGAAAACACGATCCCAAAACTGGCCGAATTTCAATTTCTTAAATCGAATTACCTACGCTAAGAATCGATCCAATCCTACCCAACAGGCAGCTAGAGCATGAAAAGTAGGTGAGAAACCATACCTCACTTGTCGGAATCGGTGGCCGGAGGAGGGAGATCGACGGTGAAGAACTTCGGACTACACAGGCCGCTTCTTCTCCATTTTCAAGCGAAACCACGGTGGCTGGCGGCGGGACCTGGCTGGGGTTGGAAGAGATATGGATTAGTGAAAGGTTTTCTTCTGTCTAAAGATGTAGAAGATCTTTTGTTCAGGAAATTCATGTCTATTCGTTTTCCAGTGTCAATAAGCATGCTTGAATCACTGTCCAAAGATGTGATTAAGTATGTTTGATTAAAGTTCTGGGGAAAGTTATATATATAAAGTGCTTATCTTGTTTTAAACATGTACATTCAATCATAACTCGATTCGAACTCTCACTGGCTCAAATTATAAGAAATGGAGAGAAGATGTGGAAATTGCTCTTGGACTTCTGGATTATGAGATGGTTCTTAATGATGAAGCTCTATCAGTACCTGCGAATGATGCATCTGCTGAGACTAAGGCTAAATATGCAAAGTGGATTAAGGCCAACAAAATGGCAATTCTGATCATGAGGAGGTCTATTTCAGAAGAGGTCAGAGGCAGTATTATTGAAACTGAGAGTGCTAAGCTATTCATGGAAGCTATTGCAGAAAACTTCCAAGGATCCAAGAAAGCTGAAATTGGCACACTCATGAGCCAGCTGACAGATATGAAATACAATGGAGAAGGCTGCATAAGAACTCATATTCTGAACATGGTTGAGATAGGAAACAAGTTGAAGGCTCTAAAAGTCAATGTGGATGAAACCATGATGGTGCACTTTGCCATTAACTCTCTACCTAGTATTTTTAGACAACTGAAAACTACTTATATTGCTCAGAAGGAGATATGGTCAGTTGCTGATTTGATAGGTATATGTGTGCAGGAAGAGCAAAGTATAAGAAAAGACAAAGGCAAAGATCAAGTGTGTTTTGTGCAGGATACTAAGTTTAAACAAAAGGAATGGACCAAAAACAAGAACACAGATAAGCAGCAAAAGAAAGATGAGTCTGCAAAGGGCACGGGTCCAGTAGGTTTGAAGTGTTTCTTCTGCAAGAAATTTGGACATTTAAAGAGAGATTGCAAAAGATACAAGCGCTGGTTGGACAAACAAAAGGGAAAAGGTAAGCATGAAAATGTCTCTGTGATTTATGAATCTAATACAGTTGAAGTTTTATCTAATTCATGGTGGTTAGACAGTGGTGCAACAGTTCATGTGACTAACTCTTTGCAGGGATTCAAAACAAAGAGGGTGCCAAACAAGGATGACTTGAAGGTGTTCGTGGGAAATGAAGAAAGAGTTATAGTAGATTTTGTTGGTTTAGCTAGTCTTGAGTTGGAGTCAGGTTTTATTTTGGAATTAGTTGATGTCGTTTATGTTCCTTCTATGACAAGGAATCTGTTATCAGTTAGCAAGCTTGTAAAATCAAACTTACAGTTTGAGTTTGATGAGTCTGGTTTCTCCATTTTCAGAAATAAAAGTTTTATTGGTAATGGATTATTGATAGATGGAATGTTTTGTTTGAACTGCAAATTACCAAATCAAAGTACAGAGATGATAAATGTGTTAAGTTCAAAACAGCCTTGTAATACAAAATCTTTCACAATATGGCATAAGAGACTTGGACATGTCTCGAAAGAAAGAATGAATCTCCTAAGCAAAGAATCAATTCTCCCACCACTTAATCACCATGAACAAGATAAAACATGCATTGAATGTGCAAAAGGAAAGCTAACAAATCTCAGAAAGAAAGGGGCAATAAGAAGTGAGAAACTACTTGAGATAATACACACAGATATCTGCGTACCTTTTCCAGTTGATACACATGATGGTTTCAAGTATTTTATTACTTTTACAGATGATTTTTCAAGATATGGATATGTGTATCTGATAACAGAAAAATCCAAAGCATTGGAAATGTTTAAAATCTACAAGGCAGAAGTGGAAAACCAGCTGGATTCTAAGATAAAAGTTGTAAGATCAGATAGGGGTGGAGAGTTCTATGGCAAGTTCACAGAAAAAGGAAGAAATCCAGGACCTTTTGCAAACTTCCTGCAGCAAGAGGGCATTGTTGCACAATATACAAATCCTGGAACACCACAGCAGAATGGTGTTTCAGAAAGGAGAAATAGAACCTTAATAGAGATGGTGAGAAGCATGATGTGTTGTGCAAAGCTTCCTACTTTTCTATGGGGAGAAGCTTTAAAAACTGCAAACTACCTTGCCAACAGAATTCCCACCAAAGCTACAAACATGATACCCTACGAAATCTGGTGTAAAAGAAAACCTAGCTTGGCTCATCTAAGGACCTGGGGATGCAAAGCAGAGGCAAAGCTGTACAATCCTATGCAGAAGAAGCTTGATTCAAAAACAGTGAGCTGCTTCTTCATAGGATATCCAGATAGGACAAAAGGTTATAGGTTTTATTGTCCTAAAAATAACACTAGATTTGTGGAAACACAGAGAGCAATTTTTATTGAAGAAGAAGAGGAAGGATTAGATGAAGTAGATTTTGATTTTGATGAAGTTTTGGAAACTAAGGAAACTGCAGATGAAAACCAAACAAGAGAAGTCACTATCTTATCTTTTGATGCCTTGGAAGAAAACCGAGCCTCACCAATGGAGGCAGAAAGGAATAATGAGGAAGGACAAGTGACTGAACATCAGCAAACTGCAGTAGAAGAAATGCAGACAGATCAGCCAGTACAGGTTCCAGATTTACAGCTCAGGAGATCACAGAGACCTAAAAGGCCAGCCTTGTCAAATGACTACTTTGTTTACCTGCAAGAATCAGAGCATGACATCAATACTGAGGAAGACCCTGCAACTTTCAAGCAGGCCATGGAAAGTGACAAAAGTTCACAGTGGTCTGCAGCCATGGAATCTGAACTAGAATCAATGAGCAAAAATGGGGTATGGAAACTAGTCAATTTGCCACTAGGATGCAAACCTATAGGATGTAAGTGGGTTTATAAAACCAAAAGGAATGCACAAGGACAGATAGACAGGTATAAGGCCAGATTAGTGGCAAAAGGTTACACACAAGAAGAGGGAGTTGATTATAATGAAACTTTTTCTCCTGTATCAACTAAAGATTCATTCAGAGTCATAATGGCTTTGGTTGCTCATTTTGATCTGCATCTTCATCAGATGGACGTTAAGACAGCTTTCCTAAATGGAGAACTGATTGAAGAAATATATATGAAACAGCCGGATGGTTTTGCCTCAAAAGGGGAAGAGAATTTAGTGTGCAAGCTGCAGAAATCAATATATGGTCTAAAACAGGCATCAAGACAATGGTATCTCAAGTTTGATGAAGTTGTTAAGTCCCAAGGCTTCATTGATAATCCATTGGATGAATGCATCTATATGAAATTCAATGGAAGGAATTTCATCTTCATGCTGCTATATGTGGATGACATTCTGCTAGCAAGTAGCAATCTGTCCATGTTGCATGACACTAAAAGGATGCTGTCAGATCATTTTGATATGAGTGATTTGGGAGAGGCAAACTATGTTCTTGGAATAGAAATCAGCAGGGACAGAGAAAGGAAAATGATCGGCTTATGTCAGAAGGCATATATTGAGAAAGTACTTAGAAGGTTCAACATGGGAAACTGTACAAGATGTGATGTTCCCTTCTCAAAAGGAGATAAATTGAGCAGTGAACAATCTCCTAAAAATGAGCAAGAGAGACTGGAGATGAAGGACAAGCCCTATGCATCACTAGTAGGAAGCTTGATGTATGCACAAGTCTGCACTAGACTAGACTTGGCATTCTGCATAAATGTTCTTGGCAGATTTCAGTCTAATCCAGGCCAAGCACATTGGATTGCAGGCAAGAAAGTATTAAGGTATTTGCAGAGAACTAAAGAGTACAAATTGGTCTATAGAAAGGTTGAAAATTTGCAGCTGGAAGGATATGCAGATGCAGACTTTGCAGGATGCCAGGGTACTAAGAAATGCACATCAGGAGTTGTTTTTTTATTTGCAGGTGCTGCAGTGGCATGGAAGAGCATGAAACAGCAGTATGTGTCAACCTCCACTATGCAAGCAGAATTCTTAGCAGTTTATGAAGCTACTTCAATGGCAATGTGGCTTAAAAATTTTATGTCCATGCTAAGGATTGTGGATTCAATACAGAGACCAATTCAGTTATGGAATGACAATACTGCAGCAGTGTATTTTGCACAAGGAAATAAGAGATCAAGTGGAATGAGGCATTTGCATTTAAAGTTCTTATCTGCGAAGGAAAAGATTCGAGATGGAGAGACTGCTCTAAGTCACATTGGCACAAATTTTATGATTGCAGATCCTTTGAATAAAGGGTTGCCTAATCATGTTTTTCACAGGCATGTGGCAAGCATGGGATTGCAGTTCAGTTTTGATGCCTAAAGTTAGTGGGAGTCAGTGGGAGCTAGAGTTCTTGCAGTTATGTTTTAGTTCTGATTTTGTTAACTAGTTTTATCTAGACAGTTTTATTTTGCAGACTTAATTGAATTACTTTTATATAATGTTCTGCATTTGCTATTTATGGATGACAAATAGAATAAAGGCCAAACTGTAATCATGTCAGCATTATGTTTACAGTTTGAATCTATGAATGAGTCATTAAAGATTGTTAAAAGACCTTGGTAGTCTTGAAGGGTGGGCAAAGAACTGTTTAGTTTGTCACACTTATAGTAAAACTAAAACAGTTTCTTGTTTTTCAATCCAGTTGGAAGCCTTATGTGTTTTGCAGATTCATGTATGTGATTATAAAAGTCTTGGATGTTATATATCCATGTACTTCGATAGTCCTTTATGAATTTTTCAAAATGACAGTGGCTTGATAAAAGGAACAAGAGAATTTTGAGTTCCACAAGGCCATTAAGTAATGAACAATAAGTCTAAATTGATTATTTGATCAAGTGGGAGAATGTAAGAAGGTATATTACATTAAACCCATTAAAGTGATCTTCTAATCAACTTAGGATTACAAAGACTTATTGTTTATTAGGAACTCAAAACCTATCTCGATTAGGCAAGCCAGTAAACAGTGTTCAATAAGGACAATGAAGGCTTAAGGGTTCCTAGTTCTACAAGGATTGGAATGGATTAATCCTATAGCATGAAGGACATCTCTAAGTGTTTCTTGATGGGCAAGACACTTAGAGAGATGCATATAAATAGAAGGCTCCCTCCTAGATCCGAGATACACAACACAGCTAAACAGAAATTCACCCATCAGAGTTATAGTTATAAGGATCGGATTCTCAGGAGAAGAACTTCTATACCTTGCGCTGCCAATCTGTTCCAGCATCATCCAATCTGCGCCAGCACTATGTCAGACTCAGGTTAGTGTTAAACATGTTATGGCTTTAGAGAACTTACAGGAAGATCGAAAAGGCTTTAAATGTTTTCAATGAAATGTATGAGAAGGGGTTGGGTTGACGTCTATCTTGGGTTGGGTTTGCGGGTGGGTGGAGGAGCTAAAAAAAACCTGGACTTGAGGGAGCAGGGAAGAGAGAACAGAGCTGAGAAGAAAGAAGAGAGAGAGAGATTGAGCAGACGAGGAGAGAAGGAAAAATAATAAAAAAAGAAAGAGAGAGGAGGAAAAATAATAAAAAAGATAGAGGGAACAAACGGAAAGAAAGAGAGACAAGATAAAATAGAATATAAAAAAAAGTGTGAGATATTAAACAAATGACAATTGGCGCAGATCCGATCATCAAAACACAAATCCATAATGAATTCAAATTCTTCAACTCCGTAATGGAGAAGGACCCTATATGTATAGCACACTTTTATTGACTGAAAACTACGGCGTGCACTAAAAGCACACCATTAAACAAGGAAGAAAAAATCTATTTAAGGCGCGCTCAAATTGCACGCCATAAAAACCCATCTTTTACGGTGCACATAACATACACGTCGTAAATACCATGCCGTAAATACTCAAATTTCTTGTAGTGAAATAATTTGCTCAAGTCCTTTGAATTAAGTAGCTCAAGTCCTCTCCTGGTGGCCCCTCTTAAGGGTCTTCTCTTTGAATATATAATTTGCATCAAATTTTTTGTAGTGAAATAACATGCACGCCGACTTCTCAATTTGCAGTGATGCTTACATATTGTTTCCAAGCATCTTACGTTGCTTATATATATATACAAACCTGTGAGCAAAGACACCTACACAAATCAACATTCTGGTGCAGCCTTACAACTTAATGGCTCATGGTTTCCTTCTCTTCCTCTTATTCTCTTACACAATATCTACAAATATTCATGCCTACAAACAAACTGAACATGCCTCCCTCCTGTCCTTTGCTTCCACTCTATCTTCCCCTCCTTTAAATTGGACATCCATTGATTACTGTCGTTGGAAGGGCATCACTTGTAATCAAGATGGTTGGGTCACCCATTTGCTCTTGCCTTTCAAAGGGATCAAAGGAGGTATTTCTGCTTCACTTGGAAATCTCACACATCTCACCCACTTGAACCTTTCCCACAATTCACTATATGGTTCACTTAAAACTCAGTTCTTCTTGTCTTTGAATCGACTCGAGTTCCTTGATTTGAGCTATAATCTTCTTTCTGGAGAGCTGCCATTTTCTCTATCATCCAGCAATATCCGAACAGTCGATTTGTCCAGCAATCACTTTCAGGGTGCAATTTCATCTTCATTCTTCCAACGAGCAAGCAACTTGACTAGTTTCAATGTCAGCAACAATACCTTCACAGGATATGCCCCATCCTTTATTTGTCTGCATTCTTCTCCCTTTATTAGGCTATTGGATTTTTCTTCCAATGAATTCAGTGGCAACCTTGCTTTCGGACTCGGGGGGTGTTCCGAACTTAAGGTTTTTCGTGCTGGTCACAATAACCTTTCAGGATTACTTCCAGAAGATATCTATAATGCTACCAAACTTGAAGAAATTGCAATACCTCTCAATTCATTAGGTGGATCCATTAGTGATAAAATTATCAACCTCACCAACCTTGCAATCCTTGACTTCTACATTAATCAATTGAGCGGTGGGCTTCCGTTCAATTTGGGGAAGCTCTCCAAGCTGAAGTTTGTGAACCTTGATTTCAACTATTTAGAAGGTGCTTTGCCCCCATCTTTGATGAATTGCGCAAACCTTGTAGAACTTCATTTGGGATTCAACAACTTGGAAGGAGATATCTCCATGCTTGATTTCTCCATACTTAGTCAACTTACAAAACTTGACTTAAGGGGGAATAACTTCACTGGTACGTTGCCAGTAAGCCTTTATTCATGTAGGTCCCTAAAAGCCATTGGATTGACTGGAAATCATCTAGAAGGACAAATACAAACCGAGATTCTTTCATTGAAATCCTTGTCTTTCCTCTCTCTTGGTTACAACCAATTCACTAACCTCACAGGGGCAATGAAGATATTAATGAGTAGCAAAAGTCTTCACATACTCTTTCTTACTGGTTCCTTTGTAGGTGAGAGAATGCCATCTGGTGATGACATGGTTGATTTTGATGGATTCCAAAATCTTTGGTTGTTGAGTTTGGCCTATTGTAACCTCACTGGTCAAATACCTATGTGGTTATCAAAGCTAAAAAATCTGGAGATCTTGAGTCTAAATGTTAATCAAATCACAGGGCGAATTCCAAGTTGGCTAGGAACTCTTCCTAGACTGTTTTATATCAACTTGTCACACAATCGAATTTCAGGTGAATTTCCAAAGCAACTTTGTAGACTACCAAGTTTGATTTCTAAACCTATTGCATCTGAAGTAGACCAATATGAATTTGAATTGCCTCTCATCACAATCTCAGATAGAAAAACTTATCCACCGCACAGATTGTCTTACTTTCCAGCGTTGATAGACCTATCTGACAATAACATTGATGGAGATATACCTACTGAGATCGGCCAATTGCAGCTTCTCCGCAAATTGTATCTTAACTCCAACAATTTCGTCGGCGTCATTCCAGACCAAATATCTAACCTAAAAGAATTAGAGGTTTTGAACCTCTCCATGAATCATTTGTCTGGAAAAATCACATTGTCTTTGCTGAGACTTAATTTTTTGAGAAGCCTTGATGTCTCATACAATAATCTCCAAGGACCAATACCAACAAGCACTCAGATCCAAAGCTTCAACGCTTCTTCCTTTGAGGGGAATCCAAAACTTTGTGGTGACCCGCTTCCAAACAAGTGCGGACCAAATAAGGGCATTGATGGAGATAACAAGAACAAAGACGTGGACAATGGGCTTCATCAACTTCCATGGCTTTATATCTTTGCTGCATTTGGGTTCATAGTGGGATTTTGGGGAGTCTGTGGTTCTTTAGTTATTAACAAGACATGGAGATATGCATATTTTCGATTCGTCGACAATGTACAAGATAGGTTGTATGCGATGGTAACAATGCGCATCAACACGATCAAGAGAAGTCTTAGAGGCTAGACATATTATTGAAGTTTTTATTTTACATTTGTTGTTTGCATTTCTATTTTTCTTCTTCTTTTCTTTTGTGTTCCGAATGTAATAAAGCACAGTTTGTTCTTACAGTTGATGTCTTCTTTTTCAGATGCAATTTCTTCACTCTACCTTTTGCAAGTAACAAAATACAACTTAAGCTATATTGCGCATTCAAGACGTTTTGTTTTCTAGATAAAAGTGAAGGATTATGTTGAAAATACTGCACATTTGTGCTAAAGAAATATGGAAAAATCTAGAAGCTTGGAGAAAAAGCTAATGTCGGCTTGGAGTAGAAAATATCCTAGAAGGATATTGAGAATTCTGAAATGGGATGTCGGCAGCCACTGCAACTTGGATAATTATCTAGAGAAAGCCACACATATGTGGC
Source organism: Prunus persica (assembly GCF_000346465.2). Classification (NCBI taxonomy): domain Eukaryota; kingdom Viridiplantae; phylum Streptophyta; class Magnoliopsida; order Rosales; family Rosaceae; genus Prunus; species Prunus persica. The sequence continues at coordinate 9,386,913 of NC_034012.1, read as the reverse complement.
TGGGGTTAATCTTCCTTACCAAGGTACGCTCGGTTGATCAAGACTATAAATAGACATATATGTGATCCAAACAATGTGGAGCAAAAAAATTGCTACCCAACCTAAGCTAGTAAACTAGCAACCTAAACTAGCTAGCCGTGTATCGAATCAACCTAAGGTGGTGAGGATTGGCCAAGAGAACTCCCAATGGAGCAAAGAGCTAACCCACCATTGTGGAGGCTCACTAATCTAAATCTAGTGTGGTGGCCAATAGCCACGTGAAGGCCATTTAGCCTTCGGTTCTATGTACACAAAACTATGTACTATTCTCCTCCAAATTAATAAACACTTTGTTTCAACTCTAAAACTATGTACACAAAGCACTTTAGGTAATGATCTGCATATGTACTTCATGTGTCCATTCAAAATACCATTGATTTGGTTGATCACATCTCTAGTGATTCTATTGACCTAATATTGTTTCTGAAGTTATATTTATATGAAAAACGAATTTAAAAAAAAAATAAAGAATTGTTTTTGTGACAACAAGGCTGCAATAGCTATTGCACAAAATCCAGTTCAACATGATCGCACCAAACATGTTGAGGTAGATTGATACTATATCAAACAGAAGCTCGAAGCTAAAGTGAGTCAGCTTCCTTTCGTAAAGTCTGAGATCAATTGGAGGATATTTTGACAAATGCAATTTCCAGTAAAGCATTCACTGGACCAATTGGGCATTGGCGACATCTATGCACCAACGTAAGGGGGAGTGTTGGCATAACTTGTGGACCATTGACTTTCTTTCCTTACACACCAAGGATTCCCATTATAGTTATATTTGATTTACTTTAATTCATGATTTCCTACTATAAATAGAAATAGGAATTTATTATTTATTTGCCCATTAAAATTCTGTTGTATTATAAATATAACCTTCTACAAGGAGAAGAATACACAGAAAATTCCCACAAACAAATATTCTCATATTAGGTTTCATATTTTAGCGCATTTCTTGTGTGTGTGCTTTCTCTACTTCAATTTTACATAAAATTGAATCATCGTCTCTCTATAAAATTCTAGTGGGGTTTACTTGAGGTTGGAGTGTGTATGTCACAAAACATCACATGCGAGTAACTCTTTTTGTTTTTGTTTGTTTTTTTCGTCAACCATAAAAACTCATGCCCCTGTAAAATCTTTTCCTTTTCTTATCAGGCTTTCCTTTTTCATATAGGTTGTAATTCTGTTTGAAAGTTGAATGAAAGATTTACGTGATGACCCAGTTTACATATAAAAGAAAATAATATTTTTGATATATCGTTTTTAGGCAGAAAAAAAGCCACAATGAAATGTTGAAAGATAACAGTTTCAAATAGGGTACTACATATATGTAGATGGATCTTTCTGTCCAGGTTTTGTTTTATTGTCATTTTCCGGATTTATTGCTAGCTCAAACACAACACACAACTATTTTGAGGAGGATGTATAGAAAACCTATATACTTCAAAAGAAATGACAACTGGTCTAAATACATATCTTGGGGCTTTGTCATTTTGCTATGCTTCGTATCCTTGAAAGACATTCTCGATGTGGAAGGACATTCTTCTGTTTTTTTTTTTCTCAGTAAATTATAAGCCTGTAGATGTTATATCTAAGAACAATGCTACTCTTAATTTCACATTTGTATACCAAATCCTTATACCATCTTATGTGGCAACTGAGGTAGACAGCCACATCAATTAAAATTATTTAATATTTTCTTTTCTTTTATGATTTATTCAAATATTTATTTTTTTAATTGTCTTAATTAAAATACACTTCATTGATTTAATTCATGCCACATCATGTGGTACAGAAATGTGGGATAAAAATGTGATAAATGTAGCATTACTCTATCAATAAATATCCACTTATATTTTCTAACACATGAGTTATACCATGTGACATACTCTCATACTATGTACACTATAATTACTCGCACTTAAAGCATCGACAATGGGGTCCCTAAACACCTCCTTAGGCAAATTTTAGGGAAGAATTGAAAAAATACAACTCCAACCATAGTCCTATTCACCTCCTAAAATAAAGAGACCTCTAGGAACTCCTAAATCTGAGGAGAGAGAAAGGACTCCTAGTGACTCTCCTTATAATTTAATGGTGTTTCCTTTTATGCATAGTTTAAACTTTTAATTAATACAAGCTTTTTTTTTATTTTTTTTTATTTTTTTATTTTTTTATTTTATAGAGATGATAACCAATCATATTGAATTAAAAAATAACTATAGTGACTTCCTAACTTAGGGAGCATGATTGGAGTTCAAATTTTATAGAGTTCCTAAAATAACTTTTGTGTGTTTTTAGCTAAATTTTAACTAAAGAATAGGGAGCATGACCTTTGCCTACATAATTATTGACTAATTCCTTGAGATCGGGTATTTATTATTTCAGTATGTGGTTGAGTAGCTGGGATATTGAATGTTGGTGCTGACATTAGACAAGCTTCTTTAAACAGTGGTTATGTGATTGACAGACAGCAGAGAAGTTTTCATCTTTCAACGAAAACAATAAGTTTCAAAAAAACAAACGAAAATTTTAATTTGACCTTTATTGTCATTATGGTGGCTTTGGCTAGCTAGGTCGTATTTGCATATGACTCTGTTCTTTAAAGAAATTTTATTGGTCCCGTACCTAATAAATTTTCAACTTTAATTTTTATACTACTTTTTACAATTTGATCTTTTCTATTTTATTTTTGTCATTCGATAGGGAGGAAAATGGGGGAGTATTATATTGGGTTGCCTCAAGATTGTCTTTTACGTGAATCGAACTCCAGTGTAACATTAGCATTGATTTTACTAGTTGCTACTGCCATCGTCGAAAGAGCATTTTTAGTAATGAAAGTTTTGAAGAATTTATTGCGAAATCGGATGGGAGATTACATGATTATATATATATTTGATGGCATTGATAATGAAGCCATTATATTAATTGCTACGGTTTCAGAACATGAAAACATGTCAGGGTAGATTGTAATCTATTTCATGCAGTAAAACATTATGGATTAAATATATAAACTTTGTCTTAGATATGTTATATGTTTCATGCCTTTTTGTCTTGTGCTTCATATAGCGTTGTGTACTAAAAATCAACTATAGTTGATCTGTTTGGTCCGAGACTTGTGAATGGGAGGCCAATGTAATGATGAGATCAGGCTTGACTAGCAATGTAACGTTCCAAATTTTCAAGACAAAATATCAATAATTTGCTCAAGTCCTCTCCCGGTGGCCCCCTCTTAAAACCCGGTGAGGTCTTCTCTTTGAATATATAATTTGCAACTTGCAGCTGTTGTTTGCCGACTTCTCAATTTCCAGTGATGCTTACATATCGTTTTCAAGCATCGTATATATATACAAACCTGTGAGCAACGGCACTAGCATATAAACATACACAAATCAACATGCTAGTGCAGCCTTATAACTTAATGGCTCATAGCTTCCTTCTCTTCCTCTTATTCTCTGACATTATATCTACAAACATTCATGCCTGCAAACAAACTGAACGAAGCTCCCTCATATCCTTTGGCTCCACTCTATCTTCTCCTCCTTTAAATTGGACATCCATTGATTGCTGTCGTTGGAAGGGCATCACTTGTAATCAAGATGGTTGGGTCACCCATTTGCTCTTGCCTTTCAAAGGGATCAAAGGAGGTATCTCTCCTTCACTTGGAAATCTCACACATCTCACCCACTTGAACCTTTCCCACAATTCACTATATGGTTCACTTGAAACTCAGTTCTTCTTGTCTTTGAATCGACTCGAGTTCCTTGACTTGAGCTATAATCTTCTTTCTGGAGAGCTACCATTTTCTCTACTATCCAGCAGTATCCGGACAGTCGATTTGTCCAGTAATCACTTTCATGGTTCAATTCCATCTTTCATCTTCCAACGAGCAAGCAACTTGACTAGTTTCAATGTCAGCAACAATACCTTCACAGGGTATGTCCCATCCTCTATCTGTCTCCATTCTTCTCCCTTTGTTAGGCTATTGGATTTTTCTTCCAATGAATTCAGTGGCAACCTTGCTCTTGGGCTAGGGGAGTGTTCCAAACTTGAGGTTTTTCGTGCTGGTCACAATAACCTTTCAGGTTTACTTCCAGAAGATATCTATAATGCTACCAAACTTGAAGAAATTGCAGTACCTCTCAATTCACTACGTGGAGCCATTAGTGAAAAAATTGTCAACCTCACCAACCTTGCAATCCTTGACCTCTACATTAATGAATTGAGCAGCGAGCTTCCTTTCAATTTGGGGAAGCTCTCCAAGTTGAAGTTTGTGAACCTTGATTTCAACAATTTAGAAGGTGCTTTGCCCCCATCTTTGATGAATTGCACAAACCTTATAGAACTACATTTGGGATTCAACAACTTGGAAGGAGATATCTCCATGCTTGATTTCTACAGACTTAGTCAACTCACAAAACTTGACTTAAGGGTGAATAGCTTCACTGGTACGTTGCCAACAAGCCTTTACTCATGTAGGTCCCTAAAAGCCATTGGATTGACTAGAAATCATCTAGAAGGACAAATACAAGCCGAGATTCTTTCATTGAAATCCTTATCCTTCCTCTCGCTTGGTTACAATCGATTCACCAACCTCACAGGGGCAATGAAGATATTAATGAGTAGCGAAAGTCTTCACACACTCTTGCTTACTGGTTCCTTCGTAGGTGAGGGAATGCCTTCTGATGATGACATGGTTGGTTTTGATGGATTCCAAAATCTTTGGATGTTGAGTTTGGCCTATTGTGACCTCACTGGTCAAATACCTGTGTGGTTATCAAAGCTAAAAAATCTAGAGCTCTTGAGTCTAAATTTTAATCAAATCACAGGGCGAATTCCAAGTTGGCTAGGAACTCTTCCTAGACTGTTTTATATCAACTTGTCATACAATCGAATTTCAGGTGAATTTCCAAAGCAACTTTGTAGACTACCAAGTTTGGTTTATGGACCTGTTGCATCTCAAGTAGACCAATATGAATTTGAATTGCCTCTCTTCAAAATCACAGGTAAACGACAAACTTATCCACCGCGCAGATTGTCTTACTTTCCAGGATTGATAGACCTATCTCACAATAACATTTATGGAGATATACCTACTGAGATCAGCCAATTACAGCTTCTCCGCGAATTGTATCTTAACTCCAACAACTTCGCCGGCGTCATTCCAGACCAAATATCTGACCTAAAAGATTTAGAGGTTTTGAACCTCTCCATGAATCATTTGTCTGGAAAAATCCCATCGTCTTTGGTGAGCCTTAATTTTTTGAAAAGGTTTGATGTCTCATACAATAATCTCCAAGGACCAATACCAACAAGCACTCAAATCCAAAGCTTCAACACTTCTTCCTTTGCGGGGAATCCAAAACTTTGTGGTGCCCCGCTTCCAAACAAGTGCGGACCAAATAAGGGCATTGATGAAGATAACAAGAACAACAAAGACAGTGACAATTGGCTACATCAACTTCCATGGTTTTATATTTTCGCTGCATTGGGATTCATAGTGGGATTTTGGGGAGTCTGTGGTTCTTTAGTTATTAACAAGACATGGAGATACACATATTTTCAATTCATCGACACGATGAACAGAAGGCTTAGAGGCTAATTCTATATTATTGTAGTTTTTGTTTTACATTTTTTGTTTGCTTATGTTTCTTTCTTTTCTTTTGTGTTACTGATGTGGTAAGGCACAGTTTATCCTTATAATTATGTCTTTCTTTTCTGATGCGATCTCTTCACGCTACCATGAATGCTATATCAACTGAATAGTATGTTTATGAAAGCAAAGCAAGGAACAAATACAACTTCAGCTACATATGTTTATGGATGCAAAGAATTGAGTGAAACGAACTTATTAATTTGACAGGAGGACAATACAATAATATTTTCTTTATCTCTGAAATTAAACTTCCGGCAAGGTTCCATCCGAATGCTGGTTTTTGTATTTCACAGAATTTTAGCACAACTACAGATGACTTTCTTAAACAAAAATTTCAGAACAGTTCAGACTAAATATTTTGAGATATTAAATCTTGTCTCAAAGTAAAATGAGAGAAACTATACTATTGGTAATTCTAATGTGAATGTGATATCATATCATATTTTATTGGTACAAGTGCATAACTTGTATAGGGTATAAAAAAGTGTCTGCGGCTACGGCTATATGAAGAAAAAAAAGTTAATTAGCGGTCCCTCATAACCAGTGTGCAAAGTCAATATGCAAATGAGACTTGTGGATACAATAAAGCAATATGGTCTGCATTGTGCACAATCGAAGACTAATACTAGCCAAACACACTAAGTCAAACAACGGTCAAGATGATCTAGAAACTACTGTTGCAGAGAAACTAGTTTCCAGAGGGTAGATTTACTTTATATTTTACAGTTCCATTTGTGTTCGGGCTGTTGTCTTTTTTTTTTTTCTTTCTGTTTTCTTGTTTTCCTTATGTAATAAGGTACAGTTTGTTCTCATAATCTATTTTCTCTTTCTTTTTCTTTTTTTGTCAGTTAGAGATTAGTGTTTGGAATATGTAAGACACTTGATAGTAATAACAACTATGAAATAAGGAGGTCTGGTCCTCTCAACTAATGCGGTCTACAATAGTTAAAAGCCATGTACTACTATTGGCCACACAATGATGGCATTCAAGTTTTGTGGGCGAAAAAAATAACTTTTTTTAGAGTAAACCTCACGCTCGGGAGCAGCATTTTGTTGATTTTATTATCCGAGAGTGGGATGAAGTCTTTATTTCCTTTTAAAATCTCTCTTTGACGTATAGATATAGAGGGATTTGAAGAATTTGTATTGTACGGTTATGGTTGTTTGCCAATTTCTCAGTTTACAGTGATGTTTTGCCTTCAATGATAAATCATCATTTTCAAACTAAAATAAATTCCGAATGCCTTCAAAATGAAAGATGAAATTTCAGTCTTCTTCATTTTTCAAATATGGAATCGTTTCATGAAAGTGAAAGGTCTGCAATCACTTATGGTCTACTTGAGTAATACTATATGCAATCCCGTCACATTGACTTTGGACTCCCAATCAGGGTAATCTATAGACTTCAAAATAACAAGGTCTTTGCTTTGTGTTGTGGGGTTATGGTTGTTTGCCAATTTCTCAGTTTGCATGTGATGTTTAGCCGGTTAATGCTAAGTCAATAATCTCAAGCCAATGGGTTCCCACCACACTGGTGGTGGCTTCCCCCTTACCCGCATGGCACCAAACCCAGTAAAAGCACGGAAGACCAAACAGCATAAATATATCTTTTGGGTTTTTGTTTTACAAATATTATTTATATTGTTCTAGAGACCAAACTGCTTCTCCGGCAGTTTTAACATGAATAGAACGTCAATGTAATGTTGAGATAAGGCATGAGTAGCACTGTAACTCTCATGCCATGTCTTAACATTCTGGCTTCACTGTTACCAATTTTAACATTCCCTTCACAACTCAATTCTCTGTTATTCTTTTTTTAATTGCCGTGTAGAAGAGGCTTCTCTCGAATGAGTGCTGCATGTCTGCTAATGTAGATGTAGTTTCCTTCATGTGGGGCAAACAACTTGGAAAGAATGCCCAACTTTTCTTAGAAAACAACTTGGCACTTGGACTTTTAACATGGTTGGTGTGAACCCATCAAAATCAAAGATGAAATTTAAGCCCATCTTCTTCATTTTTCAAATGTGGAATTGCTTCATGAGAGTGACAGGACTGCAACCACGCATGGTCCACTTGACATTGACTTTGGAGTCCCAATCACTATAGACTTCAAAATATTCGCTTTGTGTTGTGTCGTTATGGTTAATGCAGGGTCAATAATCTAAAGCTAAAAGAAAAAAAAGAAATTATGTCTCTATTTGCTCCTATATATCTATCAAACCTGTGGGTAATGTAAATACACCAAAAGACTTGCTAGTACTGCAGCAGCCTTATAACCCAATGGCATATGGCTTCCTTCTCTTCTTATTTTTCTCTTCCATTATGTCCACACATATTCATGCATGCAACCAAACTGATCGCAGCTCTCTCATGTCCTTTATCCTAACTTTATCTTCTCTTTCCTTCAATTGGACCTCTGATAATTGTTGTCAATGGAAGGGCATCGCTTGTGATCAAGATAGTAGGGTCACCCATTTGCTCCTACCCTCCAAAGGGCTCAAAGGAGGTATGTTTCCCTCATCACTTGCAAATCTCACACATCTCACCCACTTGAATCTCTCGCATAATTCACTTTTTGGTTCACTTGACACTCAATTCTTTGTGACCTTGAATCGTCTTGAGATCCTTGATTTGAGTTATAACCTTCTTTCTGGAGAGCTACCATTTTCTCTACCATCCAGCAATAATATCCAGAAACTAGATTTGTCTAGCAATCACTTCCATGGTGCAATTCCATCTTCATTCTTCCACCAAGCTAGCAAATTGACTAGTTTCAATGTCAGCAACAATACCTTCACAGGGTATATCCCATCCTCGATTTGTCTCAAACATTCTTCTCCCTTCCTTAGGCTATTGGATTTTTCTTCCAATGAATTCAGTGGCAACCTTGCTCCTGGACTAGGGGACTGTTCCGAACTGCTGGTTTTTCGGGCCGGTCGCAATAACCTCTCAGGACTACTTCCAGAAGATATCTATAATGCTACTAAACTTGAAGAAATTTCATTACCTCTCAATTCGCTATATGGAGCCATTAGTGATAAAATTGTCAACCTCACCAACCTTGCAATCCTCAACCTCTTGTTTAATCATCTTGGCAGCGAGCTTCCTCTCAATTTTGGGAAGCTCTCCAAGTTGAAATATGTGAACCTTGATTTCAACAATTTAGAAGGTTATTTGCCCCCATCTTTGATGAATTGTACAAACCTTGAAGAACTACATGTGCAATCCAACAACTTGGAAGGAGATATCTCCATGCTTGATTTCTCCAGACTTAGTCAACTTACTAAACTTGACATAAGACTCAATAACTTCACTGGTATGTTCCCAATAAGCCTGTACTCATGTCGGTCCCTAAAAGCCATTCGATTGAGCAACAATCATCTAGAGGGACAAATACAAGTTGACATTCTTTCATTGAAATCTTTGTCCTTCCTCTCACTTGGTTTCAATCGATTCACCAACATCACAGGGGCAATGAAGATATTAATGAGTTGCAAAAGTCTTCACACACTCCTACTCACTGGTTCCTTTAAAGGTGAGGGAATGCCAGGTGATGATGACATGGCTGATATTGATGGATTCCAAAATCTTCGAGCATTGAGTTTCGCTGAATGCCAGCTCACGGGTCAAATACCTATATGGTTGTCAAAGCTCAACAAGCTAGAGATCTTGCTTCTGGGTAGTAATCAAATCACAGGGCCAATTCCAAGCTGGTTGGGGGCTCTTCCTAGACTGTATCATGTAAGCTTGCCAAAGAACCGAATTTCTGGTGAATTTCCAAAGCAACTTTGCAGACTACCAAGGTTGGTTTCCGAAGCATCTCAAGACGACACTAGTTATGAATTTGAATTGCCTTTCTTCTTGGGCCCTATAATCACAAACCCAAGTTATTATCTATCGTCGAAATTGTCTTCCTATCCAGCAATGATAGACCTATCTGAAAATAACATTGGTGGTGAGATACCTAATGAGATCGGCCAACTGCAGCATCTCCGCATGTTGCGTCTTGGCTACAACAACTTCTTTGGCGTCATTCCAGACCAAATATCTAATCTAAAAAATTTAGAGGTTTTAAGCCTCTCAATGAATCACTTGTCCGGAATAATCCCATCGTCATTGGAGAGCCTTAATTTTTTGAAAGAATTTAATGTCTCATACAATAATCTCAAAGGACCAATACCAACAAGCACCCAGCTCCAAAGCTTCGATGCTTCTGCCTTTGAGGGTAATCCCAATCTTTGTGGTGCCCCACTTCCAAATGAGTGTGGTCGACCAAATAAGGTCATTGAGGAAGATAATAACAACAACAAAGACGAGGGGAATGGGCATCAACTTCCATGGTTTTATATTTCTTCTGTTGTGCTAGGGTTTATAGTGGGATTTTGGGGAGTTTTTGGTTATTTAATTTTTAACAAGAGATGGAGGTATGCATAGTTTTGATTCATAGACAATGTACCTAATTGGCTCCATGCGATATAACTGTGAGCATCCCCACGATAAAAAGAAGGTTTAGAGGCTGGATATATATATATATATATATATATATTATTGTGCTTTTTATTTTACATTTTCAGTTTGCTTTTCTTTTGTGTTCGTGATGTTATAATAAGGTATAGTTGGTTCATATAATTCTTCTTTTTTGGATGTGATTTCTGCACGCTACCTTTGCAAGTAACAAATACAACTTCACCAAATGTCCATTATCATTTTCAAAGAAAAATCATGACAACTTAAGAGTCTGTTCTTTGGAGTCATTGTGGACTTTAAAAGGAGGTCTTGACTTGACCCTCTCTCATGGTGGCCCCCTCTTCAAACTCACTAATGGAAATCTCTCTTAAACGTGTGAAGGACGTTTTTTTTACCGACCGTCCTTTTCAGCAACACCACATACTACATATCTATCACTTTTCTACCACAAATATGTGTAAGTCCCTACAGGGAGATTTGGCTTGACTGTTACATTTTTCTCTTCACAACTGAATGCTCTGTTATTATTAATTTTATGTAGAAAAGCCTTCTTTTTGATTCAGTGCTGCTTATCTGATATGTGATGTAGAATTCTATAATGAGGGTCTTACCTTTGGATGAGGCTCTATCTTTTAATCGTTGGATTAAATTGGTTAGTTTGATCAAACGGTAAAAAAATTGAGCCTTAGATAAACCCTCACTATAGAATGACTCAATACGTGATATACGTAGTCTATGGGAATTTTATATCTTCCCCGCATTAGGTTCATAGTGAGATTTTGGGTATTAAGTTTATTTGTGGTCCAATTGTTCAATCTGGAGATCGACAAAAGTCTGAACCCATTTGTCTTTATTTCTTTTTAAACCCATGACATGGGGGCAAATCAGTTTTGGCCCAAACACAACTAAAGCTACAAATTCTGCATATGCGATTGGCAAAAACAACAGATTTGGCCAAATTCATGAAATATTGCCACGAACCTCTTTTTTATTGAAATTAAGTTTTGGGGTCTACATTGCGACGACTTTCATGTACTAAAGCCAAACTAATATTTTAGTACGAATTTGATCATCTGGTTTTGCTCATAGAGCTTGCATGGAGTAAGAACAAAGGAAAGACATTCTCGTACCTCTGCCATTTTCATATTATCTTCCTGCGCAATTAGAAACATTTTATATAACGCAAACCCTATAAGCATTTAAAAACATATATTATTCTAAGTACCTTTAAGTATGTTTGGGCATGAAGGCACACCCTGCAAAAATTTAATGCCTTCATGTGTGATAAAGCACTTTTAAAGTTTATATATTGTCAATTTATCATGCTCATGCGTACACCATGTATGTCATTGATTATCGATTTAAGTTTCCATAATCCTTATACATATATATGTATTTTTTCCAATAGAATGTTATACACCAAGTAAAGGAATTGTCAACAATCCTAATGTTGGAAGAGGTCCGACGAATTAATTAATTAAATATTACCATTCAACACACCATTGTCAATATTATTTGGCAGGAATGGAACATAAATCTCGTAAATGAAATGTTTTTTTTTTTTTAATACCACAGTCTTCATTACAAAAAGATAAATTGGAAAATAAAAATTTAATAAAAAGTTTCAATTCTGAATAAATTCATTAATAATTGATATTTTGAATATTTCACTATTCTTATATATATAGCATTACTCTTGGTGAAGAGCACCCCGTGAGACCAATCAGGCTTTCACTTTGGTTTCATTAATTAGTGGAAATCTACATATATGCACTAGTGCTGTAGATTATCTACCTGGCTTAACACTAATGTTGGTGTTTTTAGGTGACTTAAATAATATGCTGTCGAGGGAAAATGTTGGATTAATCATGTTTCTGGAGGGGTCATTCACTGGCATCTATGCACTAAATTGAAATTAGTGTTCAGTTGTCAGTTATGTCTCTCGAGCAAGAAAAGTTATTATCCGGTCCCATGATTAGTATGCGACACTTGATAGTATTAAATAACACTTATGAAAATCTTACAACATTTTCAATGTGGTTGCCTCCTTCGGTTGCGGCAAAGTGCTTGGAGTCGTCGGAGACTTGGGCTCGTTTGGTACACAGGACTGTCTTGGCATGGACTATGCTTAGGGACTAGCTTGGCTTGGCTTGGCTTGGCTTGGCTTGGTCTAAGTTGGATAACATTTATCCTGCGTTTGGTGTATGCTTGGACTAGAACTATAATTTTTTTATTTTTTCAAAAATATCTATATATATGTATATATGTATTTTATAATATATATATAATATATATGTATATATATGTATATAAGTATATTATAATAATATTATATATTTTAAATAATATAAACGTACATATATATATAAGTGTATATAGGTGTATATATGTATATTATAATATACATGGGTATAATACATATACATATATTTATATATATGTATGTATATTATAATATATAATATATATATGGGTATGTTATAATAATAATAATAATAATATACATGTATATACGTGTATATATGTATATTATATATGTATGTATATATACATATATATATTATATATATATATATTATAAAATACATATGTATATATAATATATGTATAATATATGTATATATATTATATATATTATAATATACATATATATACGTATATACATGCATATAATATATGTATATATAGGTGTATCTATATATTATAATATATACATGGGTATAATACATATACATATACATATGTATATTATAATAGATAATATATATGGGTATGTTATAATAATAATATACATGTATATACGTGTATATATGTAAATTATAATATATATACATATAGTATAAATATATAATATATATGTGTATATACGTGTGTATATGTATATTATAATACATACATGGGTATAATATATACACATATATGTATATATACTTATATATATGTAGTATAATAATATATATATATATATATTACATATATACATGTATGCTATTATTATAATATTAATATGCATGTGTATATGGGTATATTATAATAATAATATACGTGTAGATATCTATATGTATTTATATATTATATATGTATATATGTGTTTATATATATACATGTATATACTTGTATATATGTACATTAATATATAATATAATATATATTACATATATAAATGTATACATGTATGCTATTATTATAATATTAATATGTATGTGTATATGAGTATATAATAATAATAATAATATATGTGTATATATCTATATGTATTTATATATATTATATATGTATATGTGTATATATATACTTGTATATGTGTATATATATGTATATATGTACATTATAGTATATGTGTATGTAATAATAATAATAATAGTAATATATGTTATTAGTATTACAATATAATATATGCATCTCATACATTGGTAAACATAGGACTAGCTAATCCTCCCTTTCTACATGGGATTAGTAGTCCCCTCCTAATGAGGTGTTTTTGGTGTGCCCGGTATTAGTAATCCCATCTAAGACTATAATTAAATGAAACAAACATGGTACTAAATTTAGTCCAAGCCAGTACAAACCAAGCCTGTGTACCAAACGACCCAAATAATAGGGAGGTCTTGTCCTCTCAACTCCGCCTCCTCTTTAGAACTAATGATTTTCCTTTTTTTTTTTTTTTTCAATAATAAAATCCCGCGTAAAAGAGGCTAGGTTCTTTTTGAATGAGTCGTGCGTTATATTTTAATGTAGTTGACTTGGAAAGAATGAGTATCCTAGCTCCAGTTTTTCCAAGAAAATCATCAACAAGAAAACAACTTGGAACTTGGACTTTGATTCACATGAAAGATGCGCTGGTATCACATATCGGCTACATGCTAGAAAGAAAGCAAACTAGTTACATTTTTTTAATTGCTCCTATGTCTATATATATCCAAACTTGTGAGCAATGTAAATACAAGAAGAAACAAAAGCTAGATATGCAGCCGCAGAACCCAATGGCTCATGTCTTCCTTCTCATCCTCTTATTCTCTTCCATCATAACCACAAATATTCATGCATGCAAAGAACTTGAGCGCACCTCTCTCCTGTCCTTCACCCTCACTCTATCTTCTCCTACTTTAAACTGGACTTCGGTTAACTATTGTCACTGGGAAGGCATCACCTGTGATGAGGATGGTTGGGTTACCCATTTGCTCTTACCCTCCAAGGGGCTCAAAGGGCTCAAAGGAGGTATGGTTGGGTTACCCATCTCAGACATCTCACCCACTTGAACCTCTCAAACAATTCTCTTTATGGTTCACTTGAACCTGGATTCTTCAAGTCCTTAAATCGTCTTCAGATCCTTGATTTGAGCTATAACCTTCTTTTTGGTGAGCTACCACTTTATCTAGGATCCAACAATTATATCCGGAAACTTGATTTCTCAAGCAATCACTTCCATGGTGCAATCCCATCTCTCACCCACTTGAACCTCTCGAACAATTTCACTTTATGGTTCACTTGAACCTCGATTCTTCAAGTCCTTAAATCGTCTTTAGATCCTTGATTTGAGCTAGAACCTTCTTTCTGGTGAGCTATCACTTTATCTAGGATCCAACAATTATATCCGGAAACTTGATTTCTCAAGCAATCACTTCCATGGTGCAATCCCATCTTCATTCTTCCAACAAGCCAGGAATTTGACTAGTTTCAATGTCAGCAACAATAACTTCTCTGGGCCTATTCCATCCTCTATTTGTCTCAAACATTCGTCTCCATTGACTAGGCTTTTGGATTTTTCCTCTAATAAATTTCATGGCAGCATTTCCCGAGGATTAGGGGAGTGTTTTGAACTACAGGTTTTTCGTGCTGGCCACAATAACCTCTCAGGGTTTCTTCCAGTGGATATCTATAATGCTACCAAACTTGAAGAATTGGCATTACCTCTCAATTCAATATATGGACCCATTAGTGACAGAATTGTTAACCTCACAAACCTTGCAATCCTTGACCTCTCCATTAATCAATTGAGTGGTGTGCTCCCTATTAATATTGGGAAGTTGTCCAAGTTGAAACTTCTGACCCTCGGTTATAACCAATGTTTTCAAAGGCATGCCTAGGCATGCGTTGGGGCGCGCTTCGGAGCGAGGCAGCGGTGATTCGCTTCAGGCGCAGCTCAGTTTAGCGAATGTCATGAAAGGCGTACGCCTTGAAGTCGAGGCGGCCGCTAAACGCAGATGCGCTGTGAAAGGCGCAAGCCTCGCGAGGAAGACAGAGTTCCTTTATTTGAAAAATGTGATTCCGGACGACGTCGTTTGCACGGGCTGTGTTGTTTTGTTTCCCTTTAGTTAAGCTGTGCGTTGTAGTTTTAAGTTTGAACATTAGACACACACCGTTTTGTTCAAAAGAAACCAGTTTACCCATTTATTCCTTCCCTCTCCCAAAAGCCAAAGTTCCTAAACAGACCAACAGAAACTGCCTCCCACCTTCCACCATCAGTTCAGTCCACCTCCATACATGATCTACTCTTTTATCTATTCGAACTAGGTAGAAAGGCACTAGACTTAGAGAGATAATATAACCAAAAGGATATATGGTAAAGAATTGAGCAATAGTAAGAGAAATTTTGAAAAAACAAGTTTGATGGTTAATTTATACTCTATAGTGGCATTCAATACATTCAATAGCTGTTTTATATTTTTGCAATTATAATAACTCAATACCCGAAAGGCTTACGCTTCAACGCTTTGAGGCTTACGCCTCGCCTCATAAGGCATAAAACGCCTCATCCTAGCGTCTCGCCTTTCAAAACATTGGTTATAACCACTTAGAAGGTGCTTTGGCCCCATCTTTAATGAATTGCACAAACCTTATTGAAATACATCTCGGAGCCAACAACTTGGAAGGAGATATCACCGCACTTAAGTTCTCCAAACTTAGTCAACTTAGTAAAATTGATCTATTGGCGAAAGAATCATTGGTATCTTTCCAACTAGCCTGTACTCATGTCGGTCCCTAAAAGCCATTCGATTGGCTGGAAATCATCTAGAGGGACAAATACAACTTGATATTCTTTCATTGAAATCCTTGTCTTTTCTCTCGCTTGGTTATAACCTATTTACCAACCTCACTGGGGAAATGAAGATATTGATGAGTTGCAAAAGTCTTCGTTTACTCATGCTTACGGGTTCTTTCGTAGGTGAGGGAATGCCTACTGATGATGACATGGTTGGTTTTTAGGGATTACAAAATCTTTGATTATTGAGTTTTGCCGATTCTCATCTCACTGGGTTAATACCTGTATGGTTATCAAAGCTAAAAAGTCTAGAGATCTTGTTTTTGGTTGGTAATCAAATCACAGGGCCCGTTCGAAGTTGGTTGGGGGCCCTTCCTAGACTGCTTCATATAAGATTGGCACACAACCGACTTTCAGGTGAATTCCCAAAGCAACTTTGCAAGGTTGGTTTATGAACGTAATATTGCACCTCAAGTAGACAGTTATGAATTTGAATTGCCTCCTTTTGGCCCGTTTATCACAGGTCCAATTTCTCTGCCGTGCAAATTGTCTTTTTTTGGAGCATTTATAAACCTATCCAACAGTAACCTAGAAGGTGAAATACCTATTGAGATCGGCCAATTGCAGCTTCTCCGCGAGTTGCATCTTGACTCTCGGCCAATTGCAGCTTCTCCGCGAGTTGCATCTTGACTCTAACAACTTCACCGGCATCATTCCAAACCAAATATCTAACCTCAAGAACTTAGAGAACTTGAATCTCTCTCTCACTTATTTGTCTGGAAAAATCCCATCCTCATTGGCGAGCCTTCATTTCTTGAAACAATTTAATGTCTCGTACAATAGTCTCCAAGGACCAGTACCAATAAGCACTCATATCCAAAGCTTCGATGCTTCTGCGTTTGAGGGGAATCCAAATCTTTGTGGTACCCCACTAACAAATAAATGCGGACTAAATAAGGGCATTGATGAAGATAATAAGAACAACAAAGACGTGGACAATGGACATCAATTTCCGTGGTTTTATATTTCCTCCGCATTTGGATTCATAGTATGATTTTGGGGAGTTTGTTCTTCTTTAATTATCAAGAAGAGATGCAAGTATGCATACTTCAAATTCATAGACAATGTACAAGATAGACTGTATGTGATGGTAAAAGTGCGCATCAACATGGTTAAAAGAAGGAATATTAGAGACTAGATATATTAATGTACTTTTTGTTTTACATTTTCAGTTTGCTTTTCTTTTCTTTCTTTTCTTTTTTCCTTCTTTGCTTTTGTGTTCCTGATGTAATAAGCACAGTTGGTTCTTATAATTATGTCTTCTTTCTTGAATGTGATTTCTGCGGGCTACCTTTTGCAAGTAAGTGGAAAAGAAAGAGGAATGAGGTATGAACCTCGAATAGCCAAGTTTTCCTCCTCATCAGTACACCCTTTTTTTCTTGGTTGACATGCAGATTAGAAAGCTAAAGTAGTATGCAACGTACATACCTTTTTTTTAGGTGACTTAAATAATATGTTGTCGAGGGAAAATGTTGGATTAATCATGTTTCTGGAGGGTTCATTTCACTGGCATCCATGCACTTAAATTTGAAATTAGTGGTTCAGTTGTTCAGTTACGTCTTCTTCGAGCAAGAAAAGTTTATTATCCGGTCCATGATTTAGTTGTCAGGAACATGATTTAGTATGCGACACTTGATAGTATTAAATAACACTTATGAAAATCTTCCAACATTTTCAATGTGGTTGCCTTCCTTCCGTTGCGGCAAAGTGCTTGGGGTCGTCGGAGACTTTAAAATAATAGGGAGGTCTTGTCCTCTCAACTCCGCCTCCTCTTTAGACCTAATGATTTTCTTTTCTTTTTTTTTTTTTTTGGTTTTATAATAAAATCCCGCGTAAAAGAGGCTAGGTTCTTTTTGAATGAGTCGTGCGTTATATTATAATGTAGTTGACTTGGAAAGAATGACTATCCTAGCTCCAATTTTTCCAAGAAAATCATCAACAAGAAAACAACTTGGAACTTGGACTTTGATTCACGTGAAAGATGCGCTGGTATCACATATCAGCTACATGCTAGAAAGAAAGGAAACTAGTTACATTTTTTTAATTGCCCCTATGTCTATATATATCCAAACTTGTGAGCAATGTAAATACAAGAAGAAACAAAAGCTAGATATGCAGCCGCAGAACCCAATGGCTCATGTCTTACTTCTCATCCTTTTATTCTCTTCCATCATAACCACAAATATGTTAAAGTAATCTAGACTTCATTAATAGTCGGCTGGTAACTTTGAAATATTTGGCAGTTTGTTAGTAGTTGTGTGTTAAATTAATGGTGTGGTAGAAGTTAGTTGAATTAACTATGTTTGGTGTTAGTTGTATTTTTAATGTGTTAGGTGGGTAGTGGCTATTATATAAAGCCACCCTTTTCTCTTCATTTGCATCAATCAAGGACGGAACATTATCATATCTCAAATAGTGTCCCACTACTTTTCCCACTACTTTCTGCTTTTGATTATCACAAGAGAACAAGTTTCTTCTCTTACCCATTATTACTTCCACATAACCGTACCCACCACCAATAATATCATTCTTTTATTCCATCAAAGTGGTATCAGAGCTGGAAACTCAGAATCATATGGCTTCAAACAACAACTTGTTACAGCCCCAGCTTCCAAAGTTTACAGGGAAGAATTATAGTCAATGGAGCATCCAAATGAAGGTGTTGTATGCTGCTCAAGATTTGTGGGAGGTGTTTGAAAATGGCTTTGTGGAGCCAAATGATCAAGCAGTCCTCACTCAACAACAACTCACAGAGCTGAAGGAGACACGTAAGAAGGACAAAAAAGCTTTATTCTTTATCTTTCAAGCAGTGGATGAAGCTATCTTTGAAAGAATCTCATCATGCACTACATCAAAACAGGCGTGGGACACTCTCTTTGCATCATATAAAGGAGAAGATAAAGTGAAGATGGCAAGACTGCAAACTCTAAGAGGTGAGTTTGATATGTTACGTATGAAGGAGTCAGAATCTGTTGAAGACTATTTCAATCGTGTCATTTCTCTAGTCAACTAACTGAGAATTAATGGAGAAAAAATTGAAGATCAGAGAGTTGCTGAAAAAATTCTTCGAATTATGTCCCGAAAGTTTGAATATATTGTGGTGGCAATTGAAGAATCCAAAGATCTGTCTACTTTGTCTCTTGACAGTTTAATGGGTTCTCTTCAATCCCATGAGTTAGGACTGAAGCAGTTTGACTCTGGCCCTGTTGAGCAAGCTTTTCAATCTCAAGTCTCATTCAGAGGAAGTTCTAGAAGAGGAGGAGGCGGCTTTGCTCGTGGACGAGAAAGAAATAATCAAGGACGTGGCTATGCAAATGACCAGAAAGAAACTAATGATGAAGGCTCTGCACGAGATTATGGTTATTCAAGAGGAAGAGGAGATTATGGAAGACGGGATTATGGTTATCAAAGAGGAAGAGGAGATTATGATTTTCCAAGAGGAAGAGGAGATTATGGTGTTCCAAGAGGAAGAAGAGATTATGGTGGTTATTCAAGAGGAAGAGGAAGAGAACAAGGTTCCTCTCTTTCTAATATTCAGTGCTACAATTGCAAGCAATATGGGCACATCAAGTCAACATGCAAAAACAAAACAAATGGAGGAGCCGAATCAAGCTTTGTGCATGAAAAAGCTTCTGAAAGGGAAAATGATAATGTGGTTCTACTTGCATATGCAGCTGCTAGGGAAGGAAACGTGTGTGCAGAAAAATGGTATCTTGATAGCGGATGTAGTAATCACATGACAGGCAACAAAAGTGCCTTTGTCAATTTCAAGCATACCAACAACTCAGAAGTAAGGATTGGTGATGGTGGAAAGCTAGTGGCCAAAGGATGTGGAGATATTCTTTTTCTGTCCAAGTCTGGAGAACAAAAAAGAATCTCTGATGTGTTATATGTTCCAGATTTAAATTACAATCTCCTTAGTGTGGGGCAACTTCTTCGTAAAGGCCATAATATTCAGTTCAGGGAAGACCAGTGTGTAATTAGAGACAAGTACAACTCTCTAATTACAAAGGTGAAGATGTCACGAGACAATATGTTTTCTCTGAACATAAAGTATGAATCTTTTGCTTGCTTAAGTGCACTTATCAAGGATTCCTCATGGTTGTGGCATCTACGCTATGGGCATTTGAGTTTCAATACACTATCATTGATGGGGAAACAACATATGGTACGAGGCCTACCAACGATACAGCATCAAACACAAGTTTGTGAAGCATGTGTGCTGGGAAAACATCAGAGAAATTCGTTTCTTACAGGAAATTCTTGGAGAGCATACCATCCTCTTGAGCTGGTGCACTCAGATGTATGCGGGCCCATGAACACAACATCAACAGGAAGTAACCGCTACTTTCTTACATTCATTGATGATTATAGCAGAAAGACATGGGTCTATTTTCTCAAATATAAATCAGAGGTGTTTGATTACTTTAAAGTTTTCAAAGCTTTGGCTGAGAAGCAAAGTGGATTTGCGTTGAAAACCTTGCGGTCTGATCAAGGTGGAGAATTCTCATCCAATGTGTTCGAAAATTTTCTAAAAGAAAATGGGATTAAGCATCAGTTCACAGCTCGGTACACCCCACAGCAAAATGGTGTGGCCGAGAGAAAAAATAGGACCATTATGGAATTGGCAAGAAGCATGTTGAAGGCAAAAGCAATGCCTAATCGTTTTTGGGCAGAAGCAGTGGCATGTGCTGTATATCTCTTGAACCGTGCATCGTCCAATAGTGTGGAAGGCAAGACTCCTCAAGAAGCTTGGAGTGGCCTCAAGCCATGTATTAGTCACTTAAGGATATTTGGCAGCATTGCTTATTCTCATATTCCTGATGAAACAAGGAGAAAATTGGATGACAAATCAGAAAAGTGCATTCTTGTTGGGTATAGTGAAAAGGCCAAGGCATATAAGTTGTTTAATCCATTGACTAACAAGATTATTGTTAGTCGTGATGTCAAGTTCAATGAAGAAGAAGCATGGAATTGGAGTGAAGCTGAAAAATCAAAGTCCAATACTGTTGGACATTGGCCTTGAAAATCCAGATTTAACTCCACCAACAACTCCATCATCACAGGAATCTTCATCACAAGGGTCATCATCAACTTCTTCTAGTGATAGCAGTGAGGAAGAAGAAATTTGCAGAGGACAAAGGAGATCAACAAGAGCTCATCAACCATCCACAAGGTACCCATCTAGTGATTATGTTTTGATCACTAATGGTGGCACAAATTTTGCTCTATTTGTAGATGCAGACCCAATTATGTTTGAAGAGGCTTCAAAGGATGAAAAATGGGTGAAGGCTATGGATCAAGAAATTGATTCCATTAAGAAAAATGACACATGGGAGCTGGTTGATCTTCCTCAAGGAAAGAAGCCTATAGGAGTAAAATGGGTGTATAAGACCAAGCTGAATGCTCAAGGAGAAGTTGAGAAATACAAAGCTCGCTTGGTAGCTAAAGGCTACAAGCAAAATTATGGAATTGATTACAATGAAGTTTTTGCTCCAGTTGCACGCTTTGACACCATCCGAATGGTGTTAGCTCTTGCTGCCCAAAATTGTTGGAAAGTCTTTCAAATGGACGTTAAATCAGCGTTCTTGCAAGGTTTTTTGGAAGAAGAAGTGTATGTTGCTCAACCTCCAGGTTATGTGCAGGGAAATGAAGAAACAAAAGTGTGTAGATTGAAGAAGGCTTTATATGGTTTGAAACAAGCTCCAAGAGCTTGGTACAGTCGGATTGATGCATTCTTCCAAGAGTATGGGTTTCACAAATGCCCATATGAGCATACTCTTTACACCAAGAAGAACTCTCAAGGTGATATTTTGATTGTCTGCTTATATGTGGATGACTTAATATTTACTGGAAGTAATGTTCAAATGTGTGATAATTTCAAGATGATTATGTCACAAAGATTTGAAATGACAGACCTTGGTTTGCTTCATTTCTTTCTTGGAATTGAAGTCAAACAAAATGAGAATGGTATCTATATTTCTCAAAAGAAATACGCAAAGGAATTGTTGAAAAGGTTCAGGTTGGAAAATGCAAAGTCAATTGCTACTCCAATGGAGGTTGGTGTTAAGATAGGTAAGAATGATGGAAGCACAATGGTAAATCAAACTTTGTTTCGAAGTCTAGTGGGTGGCCTCTTGTATTTAACTACAACAAGGCCAGATCTTACATATGCAGTAAGCTTCCTCAGCCGTTTCATGGAGTCACCAAAAGATGTTCATTGGGAGCTTGGAAAGAGAATCCTAAGATATGTGGTTGGAACTATCAATTATGGTTTGCATTATTATCCTGTTCAGAATCTAAATTTGACTGGCTACAGTGACAGTGACTTGGGTGGAGATGTTGATACTTGCAAAAGCACATCTGGTTATGTCTTTAGCATTGGCTCAAGTGCGATTTCATGGTCCTCCAAAAAGCAATCTATAGTGGCACTTTCAACTACAGAATCTGAGTATGTTGCTCTTGCATCAGCAGGTTGTCAAGCTAGGTGGCTGAAAAGCATTTTAGAAGAGATGGGTCAAGTTCAAGAAGGACCTACAAAGTTGTTCTGCGACAACAAATCAGCTATTTGTCTTTCCAAAAATCCAATGTTTCACAGCAAGAGTAAGCATATCAAGATCAAGTTCCATTTCATCAGAGAGCTAATCAAAGATAAAGAAGTTGAGGTTCTGTATTGCAAGTCCCAAGATCAGCTGGCAGATTTGTTCACCAAACCGTTGAAGAAGGAGCTGCTCATCAAGATGGGAAAATTAATTGGCGTAAATGAAGTCTAGCTTAAGGGGGGATGTTAAAGTAATCTAGACTTCATTAATAGTCGGCTGGTAACTTTGAAATATTTGGCAGTTTGTTAGTAGTTGTGTGTTAAATTAATGGTGTGGTAGAAGTTAGTTGAATTAACTATGTTTGGTGTTAGTTGTATTTTTAATGTGTTAGGTGGGTAGTGGCTATTATATAAAGCCACCCTTTTCTCTTCATTTGCATCAATCAAGGAAGGAACATTATCATATCTAAAATAGTGTCCCACTACTTTTCCCACTACTTTCTGCTTTTGATTATCACAAGAGAACAAGTTTCTTCTCTTACCCATTATTACTTCCACATAACCGTACCCACCACCAATAATATCATTCTTTTATTCCATCAAAATATTCATGCATGCAAACAACTTGAGCGCACCTCTCTCCTGTCCTTCACCCTCACTCTATCTTCTCCTACTTTAAACTGGACTTCGGTTAACAATTGTCACTGGGAAGGCATCACCTGTGATAAGGATGGTTGGGTTACCCATTTGCTCTTACCCTCCAAGGGAATCAAAGGAGGTATGTTTCCTTCATCACTTGGAAATCTCACACATCTCACCCACTTGAACCTCTCAAACAATTCTCTTTATGGTTCACTTGAACCTGGATTCTTCAAGTCCTTGACCTCTCCATTAATCAATTGAGTGGTGTGCTCCCTATTAATATTGGGAAGTTGTCCAAGTTGAAACTTCTGACCCTCGGTTATAACCACTTAGAAGGTGCTTTGGCCCCATCTTTAATGAATTGCACAAACCTTATTGAAA
The DNA here is from genome assembly GCF_000346465.2 of Prunus persica. Taxonomy (NCBI): domain Eukaryota; kingdom Viridiplantae; phylum Streptophyta; class Magnoliopsida; order Rosales; family Rosaceae; genus Prunus; species Prunus persica. The sequence goes on along the minus strand of NC_034012.1, from coordinate 9,363,144 downwards.
TACATCTCGAAGCCAACAACTTGGAAGGAGATATCACCGCACTTAAGTTCTCCAAACTTAGTCAACTTAGTAAAATTTATCTATTGGCGAAAGAATCATTGGTATCTTTCCAACTAGCCTGTACTCATGTCGGTCCCTAAAAGCCATTCGATTGGCTGGAAATCATCTAGAGGGACAAATACAACTTGATATTTTTTCATTGAAATCCTTGTCTTTTCTCTCGCTTGGTTATAACCTATTTACCAACCTCACTGGGGCAATGAAGATATTGATGAGTTGCAAAAGTCTTCGTTTACTCATGCTTACGGGTTCTTTCATAGGTGAGGGAATGCCTACTGATGATGACAAGGTTGGTTTTTAGGGATTACAAAATCTTCGATTATTGAGTTTTGCCGATTCTCATCTCACTGGGTTAATACCTTGTATGGTTATCAAAGCTAAAAAGTCTAGAGATCTTGTTTTTGGTTGGTAATCAAATCACAAGGCCCGTTCGAAGTTGGTTGGGGGCCCTTCCTAGACTGCTTCATATAAGATTGGCACACAACCGACTTTCAGGTGAATTCCCAAAGCAACTTTGCAAGGTTGGTTTATGAACGTAATATTGCACCTCAAGTAGACAGTTATGAATTTGAATTGCCTCCTTTTGGCCCGTTTATCATAGGTCCAATTTCTCTGCAGCGCAAATTGTCTTTTTTTGGAGCATCTATAAACCTATCCAACAGTAACCTTGAAGGTGAAATACCTATTGAGATCGGCCAATTGCAGCTTCTCCGCGAGTTGCATCTTGACTCCAACAACTTCACCGGCATCATTCCAAACCAAATATCTAACCTCAAGAACTTGGAGGCGTGCAAAGGTTTCCTCGGGCCAGACGGAGATTGGCCCTCGAGTGCAAAGGCAGAAGGGAGCTTGACTGCAAGACCTACCCGTCGAGCAGGGACGAAAGTCGGCCTTAGTGATCTGAGAATGAAATCACCCCCCACCCAGCTCGAGACCAAGACTCCTTACAACTCGCACCAATAGCAGCATTGAGCGGCCGGAGATTGATTGAAAGGGCGTTCGGGAAGGATGAATCGCTCCCGAAAAGGAATCTATTGATTTTCTCCCAATTGGTTGGACCGTAGGTGCGATGATTTACTTCACAGGCGAGGTCTCTGGTTCAAGTCCAGGATGGCCCAGCTGCGCCAAGGAAAAGAATAGAAGAAACATTTGACTCCTTCATGCATGCTCCACTTGGCTCGGGGAGATATAGCTCAGTTGGTAGAGAGAACTTGAATCTCTCTCTCACTCATTTGTCTGGAAAAATCCCATCCTCATTGGCGAGCCTTCATTTCTTGAAACAATTTAATGCCTCGTACAACAGTCTCCAAGGACCAGTACCAATAAGCACTCATATCCAAAGCTTCGATGCTTCTGCGTTTGAGGGGAATCCAAATCTTTGTGGTACCCCACTAACAAATAAATGCGGACTAAATAAGGGCATTGATGAAGATAATAAGAACAACAAAGGCGTGGACAATGGACATCAATTTCCGTGGTTTTATATTTCCTCTGCATTTGGATTCATAGTAGGATTTTGGGGAGTTTGTGGTTCTTTAATTATCAAGAAGAGATGCAGGTATGCATACTTCGGATTCATAGACAATGTACAAGATAGACTGTATGTGATGGTAAAAGTGCGCATCAACATGGTTAAAAGAAGGAATATTAGAGACTAGATATATTAATGTACTTTTTGTTTTACATTTTCAGTTTGCTTTTCTTTTCTTTCTTTTCTTTCTTTTCTTTTTTCCTTCTTTGCTTTTGTGCTCCTGATGTAATAAGCACGGTTGGTTCTTATAATTATGTCTTCTTTCTTGAATGTGATTTCTGCGGGCTACCTTTTGCAAGTAAGTGGAAAAGAAAGAGGAATGAGGTATGAACCTGGAATAGCCAAGTTTTCCTTCTCCTCATCAGTACACCCTTTTTTTCTTGGTTGACATGCAGATTAGAAAGCTAAAGTACGTAGTATGCAACGTACATACCTTTTTTTTCTTTGGTCGAACTCCTACTCGACTGTAGCTAGCTGTTAATGCTAATTGTGAGAAGGTTCTACAGAATTTCATAAAGAATTTATAGAAATGAAAATTCGGTGCCCATAATCTAGAGAAGTCTTTCTAAGATATTTTATTAGACGAGTTAAGATTCTACAAAGATGTATAAAATTGTGACCGAGTGAAACAGCCAAGTAGCTAATGGTGAGACACTTTTTTTTTTTTTTGGGAGTAATATTATTAAGCTTAATAACATGGGAGCTTTCATTTTAAGACACTATATAGTTTACTAACTTGGAAGATAGGAATACAATTTCACCTAATTAGCATAAGGCCAAAGACCAAAAAGTTGTATTAATTTTACAATAATGTAATTAAAAAACATCAAAATTACACACAATCCCTTTACTGCCACCAGGATACGTACGTAGCTACAACATTACTGTTACTATATTTGGTAATTATACAGCAGAGTAAAGATGCAGAAGGCCACCTCCTTCACCATGGTGCAAACGAAAAAACTCCACAAGCAATCCATGCACTATTCTCCCACCTTATAGCTAGCCGCTAGGTAGCTGGAGTTGGTTCAGTAAAAATTAGGGAGACTTTGGAAAAGCCTAAAGGAGAGAGAAAATTTTTAAAAGAAGCAAAAATGGACAAAATTGCCCTTATTTATTTTTTGATTTCCTAAGAAATCCTTTACATTTACATGTCTTTGGTTTGAAAGTTGAGAGGTTATTCTGTCTTTTTTCAAAAAGCTTTGGCTTTTTCCAAAAGTGAAAGTTTTTTTATGGGTAAAACCTAAATTTACTTAAAAATTAATGATTATTCATTCTAATCATCGATGATATAAGTAAATTTCTACAACTTCAGGACTTTTAAGAAGTTTTGATTTAAGATGTATCTTTCTCGTTCTATGTTTCCTTTTTAATAAACCAAGTAGAGGGATTCCAACTTGACACATCTTCAAACATATTGGAAAGAAAAGTACTGTTAGACTAAAAAAATTTCCACGATCCAAAACATCTATTTTTCACATCTTCATTCATAAATCATCCTTGCCATCTTAAACATGATTAATAAGTAATCTAGTCGGCCCTCTTGAAATTCTTCACATAATCATTTAAATGAAAGAAGGAATCTTTCAAACCTATATAAAACTTATGTGGGTGCAATGAGAAAACAATGTCTGAAACAATTGAAGAAGGTTATCTTCATATTTGAAAGCAAGAAACAAGAAAAGTATGTAAAACTTTATGCAAATTTTGGTAACTAGAGTAATAGATTGAGGGGAGGCTCTCTAAAATGATTGATATATAGTTAGCACGCACACAATTGAATTAGTGGGGTTGTTTGCTTTTTTTCTTCCAGTCTTTCGGTATTCATCATGGCTAGGTGTTTCTATTTGATTTTGATTTATATTTTTAATCGCTTATTGGAGCTGTTATTTTTTTTAGTCTTTTGTTTTTTCCGTTCTTCTTGTTCTCAGAGATACTACCCATTTCAGTTCTCAAACAAAAAGGAAGGGGAGCTGATTTTCTCACTTCTCTTTTCTCCACACTTGATTTTTGCTTTTTAAACTTTTTAATCAATTTTGTTCTTTTTTTGTTCTTACTCTTTCATATTCTACCCTACATTAATGTTTTGATATGAGTATTCAATCGATCAATGAGAATAAACAAAAAGGAGGTATAACTCATCTTCCTAAATAGACTTAGAATTTCTTGAGCTTGCTAGTGTTTCTTTGTAAGAATATTTTTGTTTAGTAGATTGCCTGATCCGTTGATGACCCCCAATTTTTCCCAATGATGGTTTCTAGGTGTAAGTTTCTGGGTTTGTGTTGTTGATAGTTGACTAGTCATCGCATGATGTTCATGTATTTATGTGCTGTTTGTGTTCTTGCGGTTGACTAGTCATCATTTTATGTTATTTGGTGTTTACTTGATTATGATGTCTTCACATACTTTCATCATAGTTGTTGCTAGGACAGGAGATGCCTAGATTGACAGGTCTTTCTGAGTGTCTAGGTTGTCACTAGTAATTCTCTAGGCTTGTAGGTACATCTTGCTATGCTCTGTGTATGTTCTTGGTTGTGGTAATTCATGTCTGACAGTTGACTAGTCATAAAAGTATTTGGTCAAGGTCTAAAGTGTGTGCAGTTTGTTGTGTCTTGTTGGAATATCATTTAAATTTAACCCTCGTCACCTAAGTACCAATTTCATATATGACATCATCTAAGGGCCTTAGATAAACCCTCACTATAGAATGACTCAATACGTGATCTATGTAGTTGAGTCGTTCTATGGAAATTTTATATCTTCCCCGCCTTGGGGTTCATGGTGAGCTTTTGGGTATTAAGTTAATTTGTGGTTCAATTCTTCAATCTGGAGATCGACAAAAGTCTGAGCCCAATTGTCTTTATTTCTTTTTAATCCCATGACATTGGGGCAAATCAGTTCTGGCCCAAACACAGCTAGAGCTACATATTATGCATATGCGATTGGCAAAAACAACAGATTTGGCCAAATTCAAGAAGTATTGCCACGAACCTCTCTTTTTTCAAAATTCAGTTATGGAGTCTACATTACGACGAATTTCATGTATTAAAGCCAAACTAATATTTTAGTGCGAATTTGATCATCTGGTTTTACTCATAGAGCCTGCATGGAATAAGAACAAAGGAAAGACATTCTCGTACCTCTGCCATTATCATATTATCTTCCTGCAATTAGAAGCATTTTATATAACAAACCATATAAGCATTTAAAGTCAGATATTATTTTAAGTACCTTTAAGTTTGCTTGGGCATGAAGGCATATCCTGCAAAAATTTAATGCCTGCATGCATGATAAAGCACTTTTAAAGTTCATTGTCAATTTATCATGGTCATGTATACGACCTGTCAATTTATAACTACAAATATTACCAAGTGATATGGCAACTACTCTTATAAGGCACATCACATTTCCCTCCCCAACCGATATGGGATTGCTCATGACAAGACCCGATCTAAATTCCGCTTTGGAATCTGAGTCAGACCCTGTGCGTGTCCGACACTTGGCAAATGTTGGGCACAAATAACCTATTTGCCCTTCTATACAAAACAAGATAAAATAACAAGGTTGACTTCTACCGAAAAACCGGCAGAGTTTCCCTTATAACTGGCTCAATACCAAAACATTTTCACCTGCCAAACAAGTATACATATATACAACCAACTGCCAGCATATGTATATATACATTCCAACAGTTCAAATGTCAATCTAGGGCAAAACATCAAAGCGACTACTAAATGTACAAAAGAGTGAATCTGTTTACAAAACAAAATCCTACATCAGAAGAAAGGCGCGGAAGATGGGAAGTGGCCCGGTGGTGGATTCCTGTGCACGTCTACTGCCTGGGGGCGCAAAACAACAAAAAAGGTGAGTGGACCCAAAAACAAAGCTTAGAAAATATCATATGAACATACTAACCCCACTGTAAAAACAGTTATACAAACTAGCTTATTTTCTTTATTTCTGGAATCAATGCATGTATATAAATATATACATTTGAAAACAGTTGAAAACCATCACCTAGGTGTACCCTATTTCCGTCAAATCCTTATATCTGTCAATTCCTTGCATCACCATGGGTGACACATACTCGCAGGTCTCACTGACACGAGGTCAGTCCGAACCGCAACTCGCAGGATTCAGGGAACCATAGTCCACCTTTATCCGCATTACTCGCTCCACACGAGTTCGAGTACCAAGGAACTCGTGGGGCAACTATTAAGCATGCTGACTAAACCGAAGGCAACAAATATAATCCGAAAGCAACATTTAATATCTGGGTACCAGGTGGTTTAAGAAAATATAAAGTTTCTGAAGAAAATCTGTTGAATAATTAACTTTCTGTAACTTTTAAAATTCTGCTGCCATTTATCTGATAATTAATGAGAATATCTTTTCCTGTATTCTTTAAAGGAAATTTCACTCGACAGCATGCAACATAAAATATTTAACAGCATAAAATAGCTTATAACTGAAACTGAACTGCTTAAATTCATTTATTAAAACAAAGAGTCCACTCACTGATAGTCCGAACTCGCTGGACATCTTGAAGGTCCCTCCTGCGGGTCAACTGGTGCCCGGGTGCCTGATTCAATGACCATAATATTCTATTAATACAATATAGTATTAAATGAAAAACCCTACCCCCGGCTCCTAAACGTACGTGCGTCAATTTAAAGTGATCCCTATGCCCTCGCACCAGGGTTCGCGGTTTCGGAGTATCCGGGACTCCGATTCACAATCCGTCGAATCCTACACGTTTCTAAAATTATCTAGAATAACATATCTAAATTGATTACGATCAAAAGGCTCAACAGTATTGAACCTGACAATCGCACAATATGGAAAATCCGTTCGAGGCTCAAACGGTATCCAAATTGAGATCCGCGAATTCCTATGCGCTCGTGATGACCTAAGGATCGCATCAGAACATAGTGTCATGGCACCACCATCGCCACGCACCGCTGCACGCCCCGGCAGTGATGGGTGTCCAAAGCGATAACGCATCGCCGGAAAATCGCAAAACCAAGGCTCCAAACTCCTATCCTAGGTATAACACCATATTTGGAACAACTTTTGTTCTTGGACCAACCCCAAAACTAACCGGAATTGGCCGAACACGGAGACCGAAAACCGGCCGAATTTCCAATTCGAAAACTGAGCTTTGGGTCATTACAGCTCACCTATCTTGCTTCTTACCAAACTGACAGGTCTTACACAGACAAGTTCCACAGATTTATTGGACTGATATTGTGACATTTGCAATTTATATAATGAATCACTTGCCATCTCGAGCTCTTGACTTTCGAACCCATTTGGATGTATTATCTACACATGTATTCATATCTTAAGAAGAACCAATGGACTAAGTTGGAACCATGAGCTTTATGATGTGTGCTATGCCCTTAACCAAAAGGGATATCCGCGGTGTTATCATCCTCTCACTTCTGACACCTATGTCACTATGCAGATGACTTTTCTAGAGACTAAAATGTATTTTGGTGGAGCAGTATCCCAACATAGTCTTTAGGAGGAGATGAAAATTTTTGAAGAGCTAAGCGGGATGACTGCTGAAGTTGATTGACCATACTAATCGACAAAGTTGAGGTCGAATCGACTGAAATGACCGAATGAATTGAAAATGTCAAACGAACTAGATCAACACTTTATTAAGGACAAGTTAAAGGTTGAATTAGTGACCATGCCTTTTGTGAATTTTGAGAACTAACTGGCGGATATTCTTAGTAAAGCATATTCAAGTAAGGTGTTTATGACGCACTTGGCAAGTTGAGCATTAGAGATATCGATGTACCAATTTGAAGGGGAGTATTGACATTAGTCTTATTTAGGATAGGATTGATGCATTGACTAATTTGTAGTTAATTACTAATTATAATTAGGTTTTATTGTATAGTTCTTTTCTTGCAAGATAATGACATGACCCGCCCTGGAATTTTTCGGAAATCGGAGTGGACTCCGTCTTTGTTCCGACATCACTCCGATGCCGGGCCCACTTACTAAAACCCGAGATTTTCTACCAAAATTTTGACAGAGTCTTCCCTGTAAATTGAGCAATCCCAACAAAAATTTCAACTTGCAACATACATAAAAATAATCCCAACCAGCAGCATGCTTACAACATACAACAAAACGTACTAAATGGCCTCCGGCCTCACAAGTAAAATCTAACATGGGTGATAACAGAGCATTTACTGAATTTAGTTGTTCTGCTATTGTAGAAGGAAATTACTCAAAGCCTAATCTACTGATGTTAACGATTCGGCCTTCGAACACTGCTTGCAACCTTCCTGAAGCGACTACTGGCTAGGGGGCGCAAAACAGAAAACATGTGAGTGGACAAAAATAAGATTTGCAGTTAAAACAACATAGTAACCCCACCGAGTAAAAATAATGCTTAAGACATGCAGGTTTACAATTCATAATTAAATATTCAAAAACAAATTTCATTTAAAGTTCTTTAAAACCACAAATCACTCCATCCACAAACCTCATGCTCATAATTTTACCGCTCCTACCTACCCACTGTATAGACTCTAATTTCTTCACACTCACAACTATACAATATACTCATAACACTAACTAGGTACTGGGAAAACAATCCAACCGGGGGATCGTTTGACAAGTCCGTAGGATTTCCAGGTGCTATCCTGCGTCTAGGGATGAGTGGTGCAATCGGGGGACGAAACTCCATAGCTCACACCGGAACATCCAACGCCATGTGTGATGATCCCAAGCAATATACAGAATCTTTCCATAAGCCGGAACATCCAACGCCGCGTATGGAAAGTGTCTCACACGCCGGAACATCCAACGCCATGTGTGAGACTAATAATAACCTATTCTTCCCACACGCCGGAACATCCAATGCCATTGGTGGGAAGCCTAGTAACTGGGGAAGATACTTACATAGTGTAATCATATAACTTCTCTCAACAACCCCTCATACTCAAGTTCTTCCATAAACTCACCTCAACAACCCAAGTACCCTACCTATAGACAATATATATAACTTTCCTAAAGATCCATACAAAACATACTCTCGATACCCAAATATGCCAAACCCACAATATATTGCCAAAACGCTATACAAACATCAAAATCAACACCTGAATATAATATATCCAATATGCCTTTTAAAACATTATGCATAAATCTTTCATCAATAAAACCATGCGTATGATTGAAAACAAAGTCCACTCACAAGTATTCCTACGCTGCCTGACCACGAGAGGGTCCTGCCTGCTGAGTACGTTCAGTCGGAGCACCTATTTTGAGATACGAATCCTTAATTAATATAAAATTACTTCGAAACGGAAAACACAAATTAAATACTTAAATCCCCAAGTTCCCAGTATGTGTACGTTGAATGAAGTATCCTAAGGTCCGGTTACAAGTTTAGGAATCGCTCAAGATTGGACTGTTATCGCTAACCCACAAACTTTGAATTATTGAATCGGAACATCAGGGGCTCCGATTCAGGATCTGTGAAGTCCTACATGATCCTAGGAATACCTAGAACAACTATTTTAATTGGGAAACGATCCAACGGTCAGAACCTATTGAATCTGAATAACGCACAATATGCGAAAATCCGTTCGATAGTCAAACAACGTTCGAATTGAGATCCGTGAAATCCTACTTACTCGTGACAACCTAAGGATATCATTGAGACAAAATGCAATTTCACCACCCTCGCCCACGAGCCACCACACAGGCCGGCAGCGCGTGGGTATGTAGAGTAAATTCCGACGATGGAAAAAACTCCACACCCGAGCTCACCCTTCCTACCCTAGCTTCTACTCAAGGTCAGGATCACACCATTCAACTACAGGGAGGTCCAATTCGGACGGCAACTGGCAGGAATTTCACTTTGAAATCCGGCCAAAACCTAGGTTTTCAAATCGGTTCCTAGAAAACAAATCGATCCAAACCTATACAACAGTCAGCTAGACCAAGGAAAAAGAGGAAGAAACCTCACCTGTTTCATCAGAATCAGGCGGTGGAGGCGACGACGCGACGTCTGGAAAACTCGGGTTTGAACAAGTCGATGTCGTTGGCGATTCTATCATTTTTCGATCGAGAAACTGGGTGGTTCGGGTTCGGGACTTCGAGAGGCGTTGATCGGGACCGGTGCCGTCGATCGGGGTAGCAGGAAATGGTGACGGGGTGGTGGTTTCTGGTTCGGTGAACAGTAGCGCAGGGGGGGAGGGGGTTTTGCACGAGCAAGGGGAGAATCGAGAGAGAGAGAGAGAGAGAGAGAGAGAGTGTGTGTGTGTGTGTGTGTGTGTGTGTGTATGGGGTAGAAAGTGAAAAATCAGATTTTACCAAAATTTTTGAAATATTTACGATTTTGCCACCGAAAGTGTTTTGATCGCCAAATCTTCATTACAACTCCAATTCAAGCCTACCACGTTTCTACGAATTCGTGTCAATATGACCTACCCAAAAATACATGTCGTAATCCCAAACTCCTTCCGGATAAGAAAATGATCAATTTACCCCTACTCCAAGGATAAATTTGTAATTTCACTTTAAATAAATTAAAATATGAATTAAATTTGAAGTCAGGGTGTTACAGATAAGTCTTTGTACCCTATATAGACCTCCATTTGAACACACTGAAATTTACCCAAGAACTCTTTTTGGCTGATATTTTATATGATATTCTTTTCTTCTGTTGGTCTTTTGTGCGTGAAAGAAAATGCAGCCAAACGTCCTATCATATCTGATGTTATATCGTATGGAACATCACTTTAGCTTGGACTTGCTGAATTTATATTTATTTATTTGTTTTAAATTGACAATCTGTAAAGATTTACCTAACACGGATGAAGATGAAAGAGAATTTCTTTTTTCTTATCGTTTTTGTTGACCATAAAAGTTTTCTTTCTAATTCTATGATATAATAAACTTCTGGTCAGAAATAACACGTTTCATATATTAAATGTTTCTATTTACACGTTTATATCATTGGAATAAAAAAGAGAAATTAACCTAATTGTAGTATTATATGTTAGCGGCTACTTTCCTTCTATTCCACTTGATCTGGTCATTCCACCTTTTTTAATTTATGTGGAAAACTTGAAATCGTTGAATATTATGCTAATACAAATGGTAGAATCCTACGTGAGTATTAAGCCACACTCCCGGGCTTTTTTGTTTTGTTTTATTCGAGCGAAATGGAAGACAAGAATTTATTTATTTATTATAAGTGATAGTTTAAATTTTAATCACAACAAGTAAGGGGGATTTCTCACATACACAACTATAATGCCGCGAAAATTCAAACCTAAAACCTCTGATTTGTAAGTTAAGGCCATTCTTTACTGGATGAGACCCTGTTGATGAAAGACATAAAGGTTAAACACAAAACTCTGAGTGCAAGTCGCTTACACACTCACAAGGCAGAAACTGAAAATTTTATTCAGTAAGGATCAATATCAGAAACAAGTAATTATGTTCATTTAAGTATTATATCATCCTTAACAAAGTTCTCCTGTGATTATTTCTAAAGTTTCCTGGTGCTCTATCTTTGTCACATCCCGGGATCGGCTCCGCCGTAGCACGATATTGTCCGCTTTGGACCCCCCTCTCTGCCCGCACGGTTTTGTTTCTGGGAGCTCACGAGCAACTTCCCAGTGGGTCACCCATCTTGGGATTGCTCTAGCCCCCAACTCGCTTAACTTCGGAGTTCCTACGACTCCGAAGCCAGTGAGCTCCCAAAAGGCCTCGTGCTAGATGGATGCGGGTGTGCACATATAAGGCACATCACCTACTCTCCGTTAGTTGATGTGGGATCTTACAATCTTAGCTTCATAGCTAACTTGATTGTCTAAGGATTCTTAATTATTAGAAGACACCAAATGCAGTGTTCACACGATTAGTCACCAGTTTCTTCTTTTTCGTAATCACTGTTGTTTATGGTGTATTATTTTATGTGCGCACAAAATATAGTATCATGGTTAGTACGTACATTCAAGCCTAACTTTTCATTATTTCGCATTCAGCACCTTCAACCTTTATCTTCTCTCTTTTTGTCTCAAACCTCAGTTGCTGAGCAGTCACTGATTGGCAAAATCCTACAACAGCTACAGAGTTCATTGCAATTGCAGTTAAGCTATAATACAACTTTCATTCTTTCTACACAAGAAAATTTGATGGGTAGTTTTTGGGAGATATATATACATGTACAAAGACTTAAGTTAAGGGATCCCTCAAATAAGCTTGTGGGATCCATCCACATTGTATTTTCAAAATTCAAAACATTTATTTTTTAGGTATTCCTTCAAAAATTTATTTGACTAGTCACGGGCGGAACCAAGGCAAGGGCTGCCCTTGGCTGTTGCCCAAGGAAGGTTTGGAAAAAAAAAAAAATTTAAATATACATATAGCATAATATTTTAACTAAAAATAAATAAAAATATATACAATTTCAACACCAATAGGCATAGTAAGAGGTCTTCCACATTTGTATTTGTTGTCAAAGTTTGTCCCAATATCAATTTTAAAAATTTTCTATTAATTTGTCTCCAAAAGAGAAGTATTTTATTGTAGAAAATGTAAGTATAAAAAAAACTATCATTAGATTTTAAGCTAATAACTTTAGCTAGCCCACCCACTGAAAAATTTCTAGTTATGCCCTTGTGACAGGTCAATCGATTGTTTGTAGTCTTAGCATTTTCTTGAACCACCGGGATCGTCGATTTGTTGATCACAACTAGATGCCTTAATGGTTTCTGACTTTTCTAATTTTTTGGAAGGATAATATTTAAATGAAGGCATAAAAAATGAACGGTTTGAATCGTTGAAATAAAATTTGTATTGGATCCTACAAGGTGTTCTATATATAGGGTTAGAATCATGAGACACACATTATAACACACATTTTTTTTAAAGACACACATTATAACACACATTTTTTTAAATAATGGGTCCATTTATTTATACTTTTGTTAATTAGTAGAGTTGGATTTAGTTTCATCATGACTTACCTCTGGAAAGCAAATTTAATTCATGATCAAATATTTACAGTCCCGATCTCTTAGACTATAGGGGTCCAAGAGATTTGTGATCACTCACCGTTGGATGTAAATTCAATGGTTCACTCGCTCTTGCATTCTTTTTAAGAAACTTTTTTTAACTATTGGATTAACATCCAACGGTAGGTGACTACAATCTCTTGGGCCCCTGTAGTCCAAGAGATCAAGGCTGCAAATATTTATTTGCGTTGGCTAAAATAAAATCCCCTCAATTTTGGTGATCTTTTCAAATTAATACCTGAACTTCTAATACCCTACAAATTGGTACACCAACTTACAAAAACTACAGAAATGAGACCCTTTATTACCCAGATCGTTTATTGATATGGCAAACGTGGCCCCAATTTTTCTACTCGTGGATCCTATGTAGACAAAGCAAATAATAAACAATTCTGTATTATAAAAAAGTATAATTAAATCAAATTAATTAAAAAAAATTTTAAAAATCTCTTTCCTCCCCTCCCCTCCAGCCGTTCCCACCGGACTTACCCCTTCTGCCACCCAAAATTTCTCAACATACCCCACTCCAATCACGCCAGCAATGGCATCAACTCTATATATATATATATATATAAGCTGAGGGATTGGAATCAATAATCATTCATTTTTACAGAACCAACTCCAGTAAAATTACCAAGAAGAAAACATTGAAAATGGCGCACCAAGGTGAAGGAGGTGACCTTCTGCATCTCTACTCTGCTAGTAAAATTACCAAATAGTAACAGTAGTGTTGTGGCTACGTGCCTGGTGGCAGGAAATTAATTTATTAGAATAAACGACCAAATTTGGTCTCGTTCATCATGATTCATGGTTAACCGCGTACGGTGCACTCTTGAAATGATTGGGACCCCAATGGACGCTAGCTGAACGTCGTGGGGTGGTTTATTGGACCTTTGGAATGTTCAAAAGTCATCTAAGACATACATTTATACTAGCCTTTCCGCACGCGCTTCCGTACCTACGAGAGGCTTTTTTTTAAAATTTTTAAATTTATTTTAAAAATAAAAAAGATAATGGGTAGTTGTGTTCTATAAAAATAGGATCCATTATCCCTCAATAGAAGGGGACTGATATATATATATAGATATATAGATATATAGATAATTTACTTTTTCTAATTTATGCTATATTTGGTCCAGAGGTCTTGCTGGACCGCAAAGGAAAAAACATGCTGAGGCTTGTATTTTAGCTTATCATATGTTCATACTTGTACTCAATAATTAGGGTTTTCCTTTCGTTCTTGGACAGAGGTGGGGATGATAAAGCTCAGGCCGGCTCCAGAAACTACAGATATGATGAACAGAACAAGTGTTGTGGCTTCCCTTTCGCTACTGGGTTCTGGTCTTACAACTGCCTATAATGTTCTTTTTTTGAAGAAAAGTAAAAGACAGAGTATTTTTTATATATGTGGGCACAAAGGAAACATTGCAGAGTCAAGAATGGTGCGGGGAGACATTCGAGATCAAAAGTAACATAAGGTTTAACAGGCTGCTGCCAAGCCAACGTACGGTAATTAAGGTTTATATATATTACCAACAAAACTCAAAAATAAAATTTAAAATTATTGACAACATCGATCCTAGGTATAACCGAACGTGCCCAACCCCCCGACAGCATCTGCACTCAAACCACAGACAGCATTTGGAGGGGAAGAAAAGAGAAAGCTCATGAAACATGGGTGTTGAGCAATTTAGACTTTAGTTGTACATAGTCCAATTTAACTATATTTTGGCACGCGCCCCATGACTTTCTTGCACTCCATTCAACATTACTAATTAAAGTTAGGAGCCGAAATCTAACCAACGTTTACATCTGCAGTCTGCACGTAATTACGTAGAAAATTACTATGGAAAGAAAGGTTGAGGCTTAGAACCCTTTTTTCCAAAGTTATTTTGTTGGGCATCGGCTTGACACAACTTGACGAGGTTTTGATGGTTAAAAGTCATACCACAATTAGTCATTGTGATTGTCAGTTTGCTTAACGAACAAGTCCATTAATTGGCTAAGTCTTTTCAATTAACGGGAAAAAATGGTCTATTTCAGCTCATCAACGTACTAAAATAAGAAGCCGAAATACTTGGAGGCGTTTACACATGCTAAGCAAAGTTTACATCTGCAGTCCGAACGTAGTTACGCAGAAGATTAGTTGAAGGATGAGGTCTTGAACCCTTTTTTCTTAAGTAATTTTGTTGGCTCCGGTTTGACTGGTTTCTTGAGGAGGTTTTGATGGTTAAAAGTCAGGGAAAGAAACCACGCAGTTCTCAGTGCAGGGTGATCCGCCCACAGACTACTTAATTAATTAATCTTATCAAAATATATGTGGGATCTCACTGGAGTTGGACTACTTAATCCCATCCAATTAGAGACTAATTACAATAAATCTCATCGTTTTCCCTCTTTGTTAGAGGTTCATTAATTTGCTTTCAGAGCCTCAAACAGTAATTGTACAGAACTCCCATGCATATGCTTTAAGGTAAGGTAGGTTCTGTTCATTTGAATCATTTGAGGCTCACAGACCCTTCTCAAGTTTTCAGATTTTGGTTTGCATGCTTCTATTTGATTTTTGTATGTAACATTCTTAAGGCTTGACCTTTCTCAGAAAAGCTGTCAACGTCCATACACTTGGCTGGGCAAAGTTCCTCAGTTTTCTTTGTGGGGTTATTGAAACAACCAAACAATCAAGTCTTCTAACCCTAACTGTGCAATTATTGCCATGATACTGTTCAAAATGAAGTTGATGTCGTTTATATATACAACAGTATAAGTCTGAATTACAATGGACGAGTGCTCTTAACTTTCATATTAAAACTTTTAAATTTTTTTTTTATTTTCTTGTTCTGAATCTTAAACTATAGAAATAATACTAGATTCCATATATCCTTTTAAGCAGCGATCTCTTGCGACCTTAGAGCCCTTAATTATTGCCTGAATTTTTTTTAAATGATACAAATTACAATACATCTCCTGATATGTATGAAGGGTTGAAATAGAAACCTGTCTTACAGACGATGGTTATCGTTTCCATTGCACACAGGTACCTTGGTCAGGATAATTTGCAGAAGTACACCACCAGAAGCCCATTTGAGTTTTTCAGCCGGCTTTTAGTCTTTATTTGGATCAGAAAGTACACCTTGTGACTGCGGTACTGAATCATGGCTAGGTGCAGTCTCACCTTAACTGTCTTCATCATTTTCTCAATCTTAATATGGAGTACTTGTGCTTGTGGTGCAAGAGGCACGGACACACTTAAAACAGGTGAGACACTAGATTACTCCAGCTTCTTAGTTTCTGCGAACGGGAAGTTCACTTTGGGTTTCCATGTAAGTGATCACAACAATTCGAAGTATTCCAGATATATGAATTTCAGGCAGAAAAATACTTGACTCATTACATATAATGAGGATTTATTCCTTCTTATCACAAATCACAGTGTGTATGCTTATATGCAAGAATTTTTCTTTGTTTTCTTTTCCATAGTCTTTTCTTTTTTTGGTCATTTGTATGGCAGACTGTAATTTGAAAGTTGGGATGAGGGACAACAAATGTGTTCTAATTTTGTATCATAACAAAATACATATATAGCTAATTAAATGTTGCGATACTAGATGCAGCACATGATAAGTGGTTATGGATTGGCTCTGGCAGTACTGCTGCTCTATTGGTAGCGGTGCTTTGGATCGTGTGCTATTTACGAAGGAGAAGAAAATTACTACGTTCCGGTATAAATTCTTTAAACTTAATGTGCAGCCGTTTATACAGAACATGTACATATATTAACCTTGAAACATAATATTGATAGAATGATTCTCATCTCTGACAAACAAAAAGGGACAGTGATTGAGAATGTATTGGTCGACTTGAAGGACACTAATGTCAACGGGCTTCAAAATGATGGAGTGATGGAACATGATTTAAGAGTATTTAGCTATGCATCTGTCATGGCTGCCACTGACAACTTCTCCATTGAAAACAAGCTTGGTGAGGGGGGATTTGGACCTGTTTATAAGGTAAGTCTATGATTACTATTGAAAGCATTTTTATATCGATTTCCAAGAAATACCTGATAGATTTTTGTACCATTAATTCAGGGAAAACTGGAATCAGGACAAGAAATAGCGGTGAAAACGCTTTCAAGATGTTCGGGGCAAGGAACCTCTGAGTTTAAGAATGAATTGATACTCATATCTGAACTTCAACATACGAATCTTGTTCGTCTGTTTGGATTTTGCATTCATAACGAAGAGAGGATGTTAATATATGAGAATATGCCAAACAAAAGTTTGGACTACCTTTTATTTGGTTGAGAACACATACTATTACTTTAATCTTATACACAAACATCTATTTGTTATTTATTCTGAAGTACGTAAGTATTGTGATATATATTACTCATCCTTCTAACTCTATTTTAGGTACTGATCCAACCAGAGGCCTGTTACTAGATTGGAAGGCGCGTTTTGGCATAATTGAAGGAATCGCTCAAGGATTGCTTTACCTTCACAAATACTCAAGATTGAGAGTAATTCATAGAGATCTAAAAGCTAGTAATATACTACTTGATGAAAATATGGACCCTAAAATCTCTGATTTTGGTATGGCAAGGGCATTTGTCCATAATGAACTGGAAGCAAGTACTGATAGGATCGTTGGGACATTGTAAGTAAACAGTACATATTCTTAATTAACATGCATATATATAATTTCACTTTTGGTTGTTAATCATGCATTCATGTATATTTATACGTACTTATTTTATTTTATTTTTCTCATTTGAAATAGAGGTTACATGTCTCCAGAGTACGCCATGGAGGGAATTTTCTCCCCAAAATCCGATGTCTACAGTTTTGGAGTACTAATGCTTGAAATCATATGTGGTAGAAAAAACAGCAGCTTCTACAATGATGATCATGTGATCAGTATAGTAGGTTATGTACGTCAAACACATATATACCATGTTTGATAAAATTTTCAGGTGTGAGATTATGATATCCTAAATGAATTAATTTGATGATCTTATTACATCAGGCATGGGAGCTATGGAAAGAAGGGGCAGGGCTAGAACTTATGGATCCAACACTAGGCGAGTCATGTGTTGCGGATCAATTGTTGAGATGCGTTCATGTTAGTCTATTATGCGTGGAGGAAAATGCCGTCGATCGACCCACCATGTCAGATGTCATATCTATGTTGACCAATGAAGGTGTGCCATTACCTATACCAACAAAGCCAGCATTTTTCACAAAAAGAAGGCTTGTCGGCCGGGGTGGCGTGGGTGGAAATGATTTGGAACTTATTATATCAATAAATGGCTTGTCTAATTCGGATTTGGAGGGACGTTAAAATCACTAATATATATTTGGTTAGCCTCAGTTATACTTAATTTCATAAGTGTTATATACGGTACTGCTTTATAAAATTGTAAATAATAAAGATAGATGATATGTTCGAAGCTTGATCTTCAGGTGATGCTGGCTATATGTGAATTTCCAAAATACTTCTTTTCAAAACTATGTTATTAACAAGGCACTAGTGTCAATATCATAATGTCTCCTCTGCTTCTATATTTTCCACGTAGGTTATCATATATATGGTTTATGTTTGTGCAAATTTCTTACAGGAGAATATTTGTGTGTAGATTCTTCATCTTTTAAGCTTTCTTCTTTCTCTTCTTTGATTCATGTAGAACAAACATGAGTAAAAGACTACATCTGGGGGTTGTTGGCCAAAGGCCCTCCGATGCTTAAGTTAGTTCAATTGGATCTTTGAGAAAAGATGCGGCAATAGCTAAACTAGTCGAAGTTTTCTCCCACGTGGAGAGCCGTGTGTGGTGGCACTTAGCCGTGTGGGAGAGATGAGAGAGGGAGTAGCCGGCGAAAATGGAGGCGGCCGATGGCTAGGGAATGTGTTGAATGTAATTATGTATTTATAGGGCTCTAGCCATCTAGGGTTTTTCAAAGAATATCCTTGTATTTGAAAGGAAGATATTCTTTCCCTAAAATGTAAAGATTGAATCTATTAGGGAATTTTATTAGGATCCAATCACTAACTGATGTTAATATCTCCAAAATAAGATAATATCCTAAATTGATGATATTATCTTTTAATTGGTGATTATATTCCCAAATAAAGATAATTTATCATATTTAAGATAATATCCTTATTTTTGGTATCAATTAATTGGCCAAATAAATGGGTTCAATTACTTACCTAGGAGATATTCTTTTTATCCACGTGGCACCTTGTGATTGGAAGCTGGAATATTTGCTCCCATAAATGCCCCATCTTCTGCATGGCGTTTGTGAGACATGAAGGAGATGAGAAATACTTTTCTGGCTTTCCAACTACATATGGGCTTTCTTCTTTGAGTTGGACTCATTTTGCAAATTGGGCTCCTGATTGGAGCAAACTTTTGACTTTTTCTTAGACTTGGGCTCCCAATCGGAATAGATTTGTGATTCCTCCTTGACTTAGGATGCCCAATCTTTATATATATATATATAAGGCTTCTTTTCACTCATCTTCAAATTGCAAACTTGTTTTCTCTACTTTCTAGCACGAGAGAGATCTTAAAGAATTGTACTGCTTGTCGAAGAGAGAAGTAGACGTGCACACCAAGGTATGTTGAAGAGAGTAGTCGTCGTGATGGCATAGGACGGTTGCAGGTGCGATGCCATTTAGCCTCGCAACATAGGCTGCGGCCAAGGTAAATGGGGAAGTGCCTAGGCTTAGTTGGGGCTTGGGCCTTGCCTAGCGCGGAGGAGCTGTTCCATCTCGCGTAGTTTGGGATGTGCGGGCTTTTCTTTTCTTTTTTTCTTCACTAGGATGCACCATGGCTTCGCTGCTGTGGCTCCACAGCTTGGGCCTTCCTTTCAAGCTGCTCCATGGCTTGTCTTCAGGCTCAGACCACAAGACCAATTCTCCTTTGCCTTTTCTTTTTGTGTTGCTAGTTCTTTTTCTTTTCAATTGCAAACCTAACATGTAATCTGAATTGCAAAAATTTCTTTTTCTCTTGCAATTGTCTAATCATCATGTATTGTGAAAAAGGTAGTTGATCACTAAGCTCACAAGTGCCTTTGTACCTGTGAGGTGGTTCCAAAGTGCACAAGAAGAGATTCGTGGCTAATCTGCACCGCGTTACGTTTGAAGCTCACTTCCAGAAGTGGTGGACCACATGTGCTTTTGAAATACCTAATGACGTTTCAGTTTGTCAAAGTTCTTCAGGAAGGTGCTTTACGTTATAGAGTGTGCCCCAAGTCAATGTACTCTGAACGTCTACCGGGCGATCATGTGCTTTGAGAATCTGAGCTGTTACTTCAAGCTGGATCTAATAGTGTAAGAGTTCTTCTACTTCTTCGAAGTGAGGCGTCATGAGAAGTATGCCCAAGTCCGTATATGTAGAGCCAAGCTGTTTGATAGTCTTAACCAAGGAGATCATGTATCGCATGCCGATGTATTAGAGGTCAACAGATAGTGGGAAGGCGAAATCGGCGATGTTCCACTTGTTCCCATCACCTACTACAATGGTACGTTATTCTTCTGTTCATCCGCTTCAATTTTTTCTGAATTATTTGATGTGTGATTAATTGACTTGTGTCTTCTGCTTGTAGAGAATGACATTTGCAAGAGATTGGATCTCGAGCCGGACATGTCTAAGGTCCACCGGGACTTGAACAACCCATCGAGGTTTCCTGAATAGAGATAGCTATTGAGCAAGTATCGGGAGAAAGCTGGTTACCTGCCCCTACCCAGGATGTTGAGAGATGAAAACAATATGGTCTAGACTCGGCCAAACCCCCCATCAAAGAGGAAGGTCAACACTAAGTCCTCTAAAGATGTAGTTGCAACTTCGCGGGCAAAAGATGTCTCTCCACTGAGAAAAAAGCTAAGACTTCCTTCTGCTGTGATCAAGTCTTCTTCGAAAGAGGTTCTTCATTATCTGTCAAGGTCAAGCACCTTGTTGGTGAGGATAGCAAGAAAATTGGTGGCATGTGAAATGTTCGAGACACTCCACTCAAGTATCCTACTAAAAAGCTCAAAAACTGCAATCTGCCTTGTACAGAAGTCCGCTCCCGAACCAGTTCACTTGCCGAGAGGCAAAAAGATATTGATATTCCTCCCCGAAGTTCAAGTCTCCTGCACCGGTTAAGGGACGAGGATCGAACTGGGAGAACTACTCCTCCACCTAACCATTGCGATCTAGCTGTCGAGCCACGAGCAGTCAAACATAGAGCTAATTCTGTGTCGTTGACTCTTTTAGAAGCCAGAATGGCGGTGGCTAAGAAGGCCAGAAAGTCATCTGCTCGGGCAAAGGGTCCTTCGGAAATGCAAATAGCTGGTCCATAGGTTGACAAGTCTAGCTCCGCATGAGATGCATGTGTGTCTGATTTGCTCAAGATGAACTTCCTGTCAAGTCCCTCTACTTACGTCATGCTTGACAGGACCCGCCCCGGAATTCCTTGGAAATCAAGACGAATCCCGTCTTGTTACCGACATAACCCCGATGCAGGGGCCACTTACTAAAAACTGAAACTCTCTACCAAAATTTTTGCAGAGTCTCCCTTGTAAATTGAACAATCCCAACAAAAAAAAAATCAACCTGCATAACAATCACAAAAATAATCTTAAAAAGCAGCATGCCTTCAACATACAACCATCCACACAAAATGGCCTTCGGCCTCAAGTAAGAACCTAACATGGGCAATAACAGAGCATCTACTGAATTTAGTTTACAAGAATATCCAATAAGTAAAAAGAAATTACTCGAAGCCTAATCTACTGATGTAAACGGTTCGGCCTTCGAACACCGCTTACAACCTTCCTGGAGCGACTACTGTCAGGGAGGCGCAAAAATAAAAAACATGTGAGTGGGCAAAAACAAAGTTTGCATCTAAAACAACATAATAACCCCACCGTATAAAAATAATGCTCAAGACATGCAGGTTCATAATTCATAATCAAATACTCAAAAACATTATTCTCAGAAACCCATTGAACTCAAAAATCACTCAAACCATAAACTTTATCCCCAATATTTATACTGCTTTTACCAACCCACTACATATACTCTAATTGAATTACACTCACACCTATATATATATATATATAAATATATATATCATATACTTCTCACACTACCTAGGTACCGGGGAAACAATCCAACTGGGGGATTGTTTGGCTAGCCCTCAGGATTTCCTGGTGCTATATATCCTGCGTCTACGGATAAGCGGTCCAACAAGGGGGACGAAACTTCATAGCTCACACGCCGGAAATACCAACGCCACGTGTAGCTCCAATACTAAGTCCTACGCGCGCAGACTACATCATCACACACCGGAACTACCAACGCCATGTGTGATGATTCCAAGCAATGTACATAGTCTTCCCATACGCCGGAACTACCAACGCCACATGTGAGACTAACAATCAAGGGATGGTACTTACATAGTGTAATCATACATCTTTTCTCAACAACCCCTCGTACTCAAATTCTTCCACAATCTCACCTCAACAACCCAAGTACCCCACACATAGACAATATAGTTAGAATTTCCCAAAATCCATATAAACATACTCTAGATACTCAAATATATCGAAACCCAAAACATATTGCCAAAGCTTTATAAGAACATCAAATTCAACAATCCAATATATAATAAACCCAATATACCATTTAAAACATTATACATAAATCTTTCATCAATAAAACCATGTGTATGATTTGAAAACAAAGTCCATTCACAAATAGTCACAAGCTGCCTGACCTTGAGAGGGTCCCGCCTGATGACTACGTGCGGTCAGAGCACCTATTTCGAGATACGAACCCTTTATTAAAATAGAAACTTTGAAACGGAAATCACAAATTAAATACTTAAATCCCCAAGTTCCCAGTGTGTGTACGTTGAACGAGGTATTCTAAGATCCATCTACGTTTTAAGAAATACGTCTTAAGAGTTTGATTTGGAAAAGACGGTGATCGAAAACCACAACTTCGAATTATTGAATCGGAACATCCGGGGCTCCAATTCACAATCCATGAACTCCTACACATTTCTAAGAGTGCCTATATCAACTTACTTTAATTTGGAAACGATCTAACGGTCAGAACCCATTGAACCCAGATAACAAATAATATGCGAAATCCGTTCGATAGTCAAACGACATCCGAATTGAAATCCGAGCACGCCTACGCGCTCGTGACAACGTGAGGATTACAATAGAGCAAAACATGACTTCACCACCATTCCCCACGCGCCGCCACAAGCGCCGGCAGCACATGGGTGTGTAGAGTAATTTTCGACAACGGAAAAAATCCACACCATGATCCACCCTTTCTACCCTAGCTACTACTCGAAGCAAGGATCACTTTATTCAACTACGGGGAGGTCCAATTTGGACGGCAACCGGTTGGAATTTCACTTTGAAATCCGGCCAAAACCTAGGTTTTCAAATCGGTTTCCCAAACTCAAAATCGATACAATCCTATTTAGCAGACAGCTAAAACAGATAAAAAGAGGAAGAAACCCCACCTGTTCCACCGGGATTGGACAGCGGAGGTGGCGGCACAACGACAGGAAGAATCGGAGAAAAACAAGTCGATGCAGTGGCTGGGATTCGAGGTTTCCGAGGGAAACTGGGTGGGTTGAGGCGGCGAGGTCAAGGCGAGTCGATCGAGTCCAGTCTCGTCGGATGGGTGGCCGGAAGTGGCTGCGGTGTAGTGGTGTCTGCTCTCGGTGAACAGTAGCACGCGGGGGGAGGGGGAGTTTGCGTGCAGAGGGAGACTCGGGAGAGAGAGAGAGTGTGTGTGAGAGAGTGAGGTAGAAAGTGAAAAAATCATATTTTTACCCTAACTCTTTTCAAAATATTTACAAGTTTGCCACTGAACTACTTTTGGTCGCCAAATCTTCGTTACAACTCCAATTCAAGCCTACTGTGTGTCTACGAACTCGTCTTAGTACAACCTACGTAACCGTACTACTCGTTGTCCCAAAATCCTTCCAGATAAGAAATGACCAAATTATCCCTACCCCAAGGGTAAATTCGTAAATTCACTTAAATAAATTAAATAAAGAATTAAATTTGGAGTCAGGGTGTTATAATCTACCCCCCTTTATAAAAATTTCATCCCCGAAATTCACGTACCTGTTAATAGAAGAGATAAGGGTACTTGGCCTACATCTGCGCCTTGGGCTCCCAAGTAGCTTCTTCAACAGTTTGACTTCTCCACAAAACTTTTACTATAGAAATGGATCTGGAGCTCAACATTTGTTCTTTCCTGTCCAAGATCTGCACAGGTTGCTCCTCATATGAAAAATCTTCTCTCAACTCCATAAGTTGATGCTCCAAAACATGGGAAGGATCTGTCATGTACTTCCGCAACATGGTTACATGAAACACGTCATAGACCCGAGATAGTTATGGGGGTAATGCAAGTCTGTAAGCAACAACTCCAATGCGCTCTGTAATCTCATAAGGTCCAATGTAAAGAGGGCTTAACTTCCCACGTTTCCCAAATCTCATCACACCCTTCCAAGGAGATAGCTTCAAGAACACCCAATCCCCAACTGCAAACTCAAGATCCTTGGACCTATTATCCGCATAACTCTTCTGTCGATCTTGTGCGATTTTCAACTTCTCTCTGATCATCTTCACCTTCTCAGTTATTGCTCGGATACTATCCACTTTTTCCAATTTCTTGTCACCCACCTCATTCCAACAAATAAGAGTTCTACATTGCCTCCCATACAACGCCTCATATGGAGTCATCTCAATACTCGAATGATAACTGTTATTATAAGCAAATTCCATCAAGGCAAGATGACTATCCCACGCATCCTTCATCTACAACACACAGGACCTTAACATGTCCTCCAGAGTCTGGATAGTCCTTTCCGACTGCCCATCAGTCTGTGGGTGAAAAGCTGTACTGAACTACAACTTAGTACCCATAGCTTCCTGTAAACACCTCCAGAATCAAGAAGTAAACCTAGCATCCCTGTCCGATACAATGGACACAGGTGCTCCATGCAACCTCACAATCTCATCCACAAAGAGTTTCGCCAACTTTGACAAAGAATAGGTCTCCTTGATAGGTAGGAAATAGGCACGCGGGGGGGTGGGGTGTTTTGCACGCAGAGGGAGACTCGGGAGAGAGAGAGAGAGAGAGAGAGAGAGAGAGAGAGGTAGAAAGTGAAAAAAAATCATATTTTTACCCTAACTTTTTTCAAAATATTTACAAGTTTGCCACAAAACTACTTTTGGTCTCCAAATCTTCGTTACAACTCTGATTCAAGTCTACCGTGTGTCTACGAACTCGTCTCAGTACACCCTACGTAACCGTACTACTCGTTGTCCCAAAATCCTTCTGGATAAGAAATGACCAAATTACTCCTACCCCAAGGGTAAATTCGTAAATTCACTTAAATAAATTAAGTAAGGAATTAAATTTGGAGTTGGGGTGTTACAATGCTGGTTGACCATATCCATCAGGCTAGTGACCTTGGCACCTTCTTAAGTTTTTCCTTGGTGGTTTGGATTTATGGCGGATTGCATTGTCACAGTGGTTTTGTTTCTCGTGCACTTGCTTCCAACCATGGTTATTTGGACGGCTTCGGTTAAGTGATGAATAGGAAGAAACGGATTCTTTTGATTCAAGAACACGCATTTAGTATAATTCATACTCTCAATGAAAGCACCAAAATGTTCGTCCAAATTTCTCACGGGAGAATATTCGAGTGTAGATCCTTTACCTTTTGAGCTTCATTCTCTCTCTTCCCCGATTCCTATAAACCAAATAAGAGTAAAAGACCACACTAGGGGGTTGTTGGCCAAAGGCCCTTTGATGCCTAAGTTACTTCAATTGGATCTTTGAGAAAAGATGTGACAATAACTAAACTAGTCAAAGTTTTCTCTCAGGAGGAGAGCCGGATGGCTGAGCTTTGTGTGGTGGCAGTTAGCTATGTAGGAGAAATGAGAAAGGGAATGGCTGGTTGCAATAGAGGTGGCTAACGACTAGGGAGAGAGAGGCTTCGGAGGTTTTAGAGCTAGGTTTCAGATTACCTTATGTGTTGAATGTGGCTATGTATTTATAGGGCTCTAGCCATCTAAGGTTTGTCAAAGAATATCTTCTTATTTGGAAGGAAGATATTCTTTCTCCAAAATGTAGATATTAATTAAGATCAAATCACTAATTGATGATAATATCTCCAAAATAAGATAATATCCTAAATTGATGATATTATCTTTTAATGGGTGATCATGTTCCCAAATAAAGATAATATCCCATATTTAAGATAAATCCCTATTTTTGGTATCAATTAATTGGCCATATAAATGGGCTCAATTACTGACTTAGGAGGATATTCTTTTTATCCACGTGGCACTTTGTGGAAGCCGGAATATTTGCTCCCATAGTTTATCTCTAATGTCTGAAGTGGGTAAAAGATGAGAGAACCAATGCCACCATTGCGAGTAAGGTTTAGAGACTAATATTTCAATTTAAAAATTATTCAATTGCATATGTACGTTGGTCAGGGCGTCCCCTGTATCTAAGTTTGAATGCCTTTTCGTACATTAGATTAATTTAGAATAATTTAGACTATATATTTTATATTATATTATATATATATATATATTACATTTAATCACACAATGTGCCCTACAAAATTTGAGACGTTGAACACCAATTAACCTCTGAAAAATCATTTACATTTCTTAAAATGAAATGTTGAAAGAAGAAAAAAAAAAAAAAAAAAGGAAAAACTTTCAAATTTAAAATAAAAATAAAAACCAAAACAAAAAAAGAATCGTAGTTCTGATAAAATAGAGTGATTCTAGCAGAAGAAACATCTCCCATGTGCTTTCTTCAGAAAATCGCTTTTAGTGATTTTAAGTGATTCTAGAGAGAAGTACCTCCCTTGTGCTTCTTCATTTAAAATGATTATTTGGAGAATTGATTCTTCATAAAAGTGATTATTGGCCTCTCCAGAATCATATCACTTCAAAGCGATGATTAACTTTGTTCATATGATTTTCCGTACAAACAGCAAAACATCTACTGGCATGTGTCACAGTCATACGGTATTACAAATATTACAGATGGCAACATCTCATATATAGTCTAACACAAATAACAGGGGAGAAAAGGAACAGCATACCCAGGAAAACAATCAAGGCACCAAGGACCAAGCTTTAGCAAGAGGACAGCTCGCGAGACCAACGACATGCCAAGCTGTTCTGGATATGGATGATGAGGCTGAGGAATATTCCTTTTGAATTATTTTTATACCATTCTATATCATTCTGTAAGGTGGAACATATATACGGGTTCAAATAGTAAATACATACAGAATAGGATATGTAAAAACTTTGCCGTTTTGAATGCTCACAATAGAAACCTACAGTAGCTCCTTCAATTTCCAGAAAGCAGAGCATAGTCTGGTATCAAAAAAACAAGCCAAGATAGACATAACAAGTTAGAGACGGAAACGGAGGTTTTAAAGAAAGAAATAGGGGATTTCACAAAATTATGTTACCTTCAACTTATTCTTGTTTTTAGAGAGAGAGGAACCGGGGGGGGGAAGAAAAAATTGTGAAATATGAAAGGGCTGCTCTGAATAGTTAGGGAGAGAAAATGGTTAGTAAATGAGGGGAAGGGAGAGTATATGGCTAATGCTTATGAGCATCTCCAATTATAGTAGCAAATTAAACTTTTCAAATTGAAGTTTGTTGACCTATGTGGCAATTTGAAAAAGTTTATTTGCTACTTGAATCATTTTTCCTCCAACAAACTCTTCAATTCAATTAATGCAATATCATGAAGAAGAAAAATGAAAACATGTGAAAATTGTCTATGTATTTATTATTTGAAAAGAAAAAATGCAGGCTTTTAACATATTTAATGTAGGTTTTATTTTTCCAAAGTAAAATTAAATGTTTTGAAAAGCCAAAATCAACTTACCAGTTCTAAAAAGAGAGAAAGAGATTACAATTTTGATAACTAAGTTTAACGTAGAGATTTTTTTATGATGTGGCTCATCATCCTAAAATGGTTGAAAGGGCTATTGAAAATGCTCTACTGTTCTCGTACTGCGTAAAATAGGTTAATGGCACTATAGTACTAATAAAATTATAAATGAGCTTTTAATCTCATATGTGTTTTTCAGTCCCATTCCCCTGGGGACCAAGGAGTTTATTGGTCAATTACTTTTGGATTAAATCAAGGGTGAGCAGCTATAATTTCAATTAATAATATTTAATGTCAGTTTTTCGGGTACATAATTTTAAATCCACCTGTATGTTTTCAACCGTAGGATAATAAAATATCTAAAGTTAAGGTGTGTCAAAATTTGTATTTTTTTGTGTGTCCCCAATCATAACCCACCCAAAAAGAGGAAATATATAATGAAAGAGATGATGAAGATAGGATAAGAGAGAAGAAGCAAATTAGGGAAAGTATGAGAGGGAAAGAGATGAAGATGATGAAAAGAGGATGAAAATAGAATTTTTCACGTGAACATGTGTGTTTTTTTTCCTTAACCGTATAATTAAGCATGTATTATCGAAATCGGGATTTGTGGGCTGTATTAGTTACTCAGGTAAGGAGAGGATTAAAAGCCTAACCCATTTAAAATAATCATGTAATTAAATAATACAAGTTGACACCAAACAACTTATATGGATTCTTTACTCCTATCCAGAGTCTAATATAATATACCAAACGAGCCTTAAGAACACTCTTAACTTTTCCAAGTTGGACAAATTAAACTCAAACAAACTCCATAGCCAACAAAGCTTAATTAGGAATAAGTGGCAGATTATGGAGGAGCTGGGGTATACAAGCAAAAAGTCCAGAGTGGACATCGTGTACAAGCACTTAGTGAAATTCTTTTCATTTTTTACTTTCGCTGGGTGAGGTGGGATCTAACCTAAAATGTCGTCCAATCCGACATACAAGTAAATAGAACTGTAATTAATCACAATTAAAATAAAATATAGAATCAATGTCCAATCTATTTTAAGAACTCACTTTCACGAGTCGTAATTGGAATGAGCACTAGCCCCTCAATTAATGACAGAAATGTAAATAAATGGTAATTAAAAAATTTCCCTAATGATAAAAGTGATCGTCCACTAAATTAATTTAATCTTTCTTTTAATCCCACTAAATTAAATTCACCAAAGATAGCATCTTATCTGGTGCTTGATTAAATGTCTGGCTCAAGTCCTCGTCCAAAGTAAATGGAATGAAAAGATGTCACACAACTAA
Organism: Prunus persica; assembly: GCF_000346465.2. Lineage (NCBI taxonomy): Eukaryota > Viridiplantae > Streptophyta > Magnoliopsida > Rosales > Rosaceae > Prunus > Prunus persica. The sequence goes on along the minus strand of NC_034012.1, from coordinate 9,334,232 downwards.
CTACGTCATCTAATCCGACAGGTTCTGTTGCCACTTTTACTATATTTGTATACCACATTCTTATATCACTTTATGTAGCAGATGAAGTGTACATCCACATCAATTAAAAAGTATCATTAAATCATAAAGGAAAATAAAATATTTAATTAATTTTAATTAATATGGCTATCCACCTCATCTGTCATATAAGATAATATAAAAATATTACATACAAATATGATAAAAATAACATTATTCATTTCTAATCATTTCTATTCTAATTGTATCAAATGTGCCCAAATTAAATAAGACAATAAACAACAAAAGAGACAAGCAAGTGTTATCGTTATTATGGAGGCTGAATAATTTGTAGGCATTGTGTACATATTATGGATTGTGATTGGCTTGGAAAAAAGATTATAGAGCACTGAGAGATGGAAAGTGCAATTTCTTGAGAATTGCAAAAGATTTGGAGCTGCAACATCTCTCATGTTTATCGAGAATTAATGAATGGTGCTGCTGACCAACTTGCTTCCCTTGGATTTTCTTCTCCTTTTAGCCCTTCATATTTTGGAAGTTGCTACGATGCCCTTGCTGTGTATTTTATTAGAGAGTTATTCACACTAACACCTGTTTTATTTTATTTTTTTTTCTTTCACAAAACACACCTAAGGTTTCAGAGATTACATCAATACTCTTTGAGGTTTTAACTTTTTTCCACAAAATCCCTTTACATTGATTTTTTTCGTCCAAAGATTGATGATTTTATATATGTAAAAAAATTGAGTTATTTACACTATAACACCCCCTTAAGTTTTCAACTTTTTCACAAAACCACCTGAGGTTTCAGAAATTACACACACTTTTTTGTTGAGGGGTTTTGTGAAAACTGTTTAAACCCTCAAATGGTATTCATGTAATTACCAAAACCTCAGGGGGTTTTGTAAAAAATTTGTAAAAAAGTCAAAAACTTGAGGGGGTGTTATAAATAACTCTATAAAAAAATTCTCCAAATGACAAAGTTAGCCCTTGAGATTAGATTGCACATACATTTATTGACGTTAATTTTGTCATCTACAAAGTTAGCTTAAATGAACAATTAATAAAAATGGGTTCCTTTTAAACAAATTGAAACTTCATAGGTTGTTCGTGTAAGTTTTGAAATCTAAAGAAGTTTTGTGAAAACATTAAAAATCTCAAAGACTGTTAGCATAAATAATTGATAATCTACTTAAAGAAGGCTTTAAAGAAGTCACTTGGACGAAACATATGACCACTAGAATTCTCAAACCTACGGCCACTTTTCTTTTCTTTTATTTTTTTTATTTTTGTTGATACAAGCGATAATAAGAAATGGGGATATTATGCTCTTAACCGTCTGAGTTATAAGCTCTCTTTGCACATAAGACCTTTTTCTTTTTTTTTAACTTTTGATAAAATGATATTCTAAACTGTTCTAATGTACAAAGAGGAGGATCAAATTCTAGTGCAAAAGAGCAGGCATATTGTCTTGATACGGATGAATAGAATTGTAATGACAATTAAATATGGGTTAATTGCAAGTGATTGACCTTGACCTGAAGAAAAGAGTGGAATACTTTCTGCCGTAACTATAGTTTTCGAGACCAGACATTGTGATTGATAATCCATTTAAAGAAGGCTTTAAAAAACTTACTTTCACGAAGCACATGTAATTGGAATGACCAGTACGAGTGCTTCTTTATGGTTATGGAAAATAAACTCCAAATCATAACCAACTAGAATTCTCAGACGTAAGGCCACTATTCTTTTTTCTTCTTTTTTTCTGTTAATACAAGTAATATTGGGGAGAGAAAGGGGGAGAAGGTGGGGGATTGAACTAAGGACTTCGAATGCAAGAGTTAACGTTCTTAACCACTTGAGATATAAGTCTCTTGCACCCAAGGTCACTTTATAAGTTTACTAAAGCGATATTCTAAATTACTGCAGAGAGGGGGATCGAACTCGAATGCAAGGAGCGAGCACATTATCTTAGCCAACTATCCTAAACCACGTCTACAAACATAAGGCCACATCGTTTTCTCCTTAAGTATATTAATATAGTGTCAATTTATTTTATATAAAATTACTTGAATCCGATATAATTTGACCACTCAATTAAATTATTGAAATTTTAGTACTATATTAAAGCACATGTTCATTGATTTTGCAAGACACAATTAGATATCTAAACGGTTTCCTAAAGGGTGTCCCTCAAATTATTTGAGGAATCTCTTAATAGAATGGGACTGATATATATATATATATATAGCTTCCATTGAGGAATTCTTCAAATTAGCTTATTTGATGGACACCTTTGTAGGGCCCACTTTACATTGTATTTCACTAATCCAAACTGTCCATGTTTTAGATAATCATTCAAAGATCGCCTCTATAAAAAATCACTTGAATCCGATATCGTTTGACCACTCAATTATGTTATTGAAATTTTAGTACTTTCTTGAAGCACCGTATTCATTGAGTTTATAGGATAGAATTGGATATCGAAACGCTTTTCGATTTGTCTAATTTTTTACAAGAATAATCTATGAATGTAGACTTAAAAAATAAATGGTTTGAATCGTTGAAAAAAAATCAGTAAGATACCCTAAAGAGTGTTCTTCAAATAAAATTATTTAAGAAATTCCTGAATAAAAAAGAACTCATATATACATATGAAATTTAAAAAAGTGAGGCCAAGGCCATCCTTGGCCTTAAAGTGGCTCTGCCACAGAGCCCATTAGCAATGAGACCGAGTATTTGGGTCACTAGGTTTTGTCACCTAGATCTGTAGTACTCATTTATCTCTCTCTCGGATCTATGAATCTAAAGTTCTTAAGTAAATTTAGGTTTTACCCATAAAAAAACTTTCACTTTTGAAAAAAGTCAAAGCTTTTTCAAAAAAGACAGAAAAACCTCTCAACTTTCAAACCAAAGACATGCAAATGTAAAGGATTCCTTAGGAAATCAAAAAATAAATAAGGGCAATTTTGTCCATTTTGGCTTCTTTTAAAAATTTTCTCTCTCCTTTGGGTTTTTCCAAAGTCTCCCAAGTTCTTATTCAAACCAATCAATTTTTCAATTTCGTTTTTAAAAATCAAGCACAACAGCTCGAAAGCAACCAAGGGAACCATAAAAAATAAAAGTAAAAAGCAAACCAAAATTCTTACTCAAAACTTCAGAAGCAAAGTTTCATAATAGGGTATCATAGTTAAGAAGGGGAAGAGGTAAACTCACACACACGAGTATCATAGTTACTTGAACTCACCACACCACTTGAGAGCACATCGAAAATCTGGCCAATCCAACTAACACTTTATTGGTATCTTAATTATCATTTATGAAACATTCATAAATTGTTGTCTGCTGTGGAGTGGTGCTGGGGATGGCGGCTTACGGATTCCAATGCCTCTGTTGGTGACCAACTGCTGGGTCATTCCCTCTCTCTCACCAACGGCCCACCACGACCCTCCCTTCTTATTTTATTTTATTTTTTATTTTTTTATACATATTTTTATTTTAGGTTTCTCTGGTGTTCTCCCTTGTAAAATGATAAACTTGAAACTGCGATTGAAGGAAAATTGAATGGAGTTGTGAAAACTGAACATGAAGTCTTAAAATTGCCTATTCTTATTAGTTTAAGTCTTAATTGGGTGAACAAAAAAATAATGAAGGGAATAAAGTCAGATTAGCGTGATAATTCAGGGGTAAACGGCATTTTACCTTTTATCTCAATATCATACAAGTCAAATATAAAGCATATTATGTTGCCCAAGAAATCAACCTTAGAGATGGGGGGATGAATAAGGTTAATTGCAAATTTAAATTTAAATTTAAATGCGGATGAGTAAATTGACAAGCACAATAATAAAGAGATAGGGAAAGAGAGATTCAAACTCAGAGATTTATACTGTTTCAGTCCACCTGACCTACATCCAGTCCTCAAGCACGCCACTTGAGAGTTCGATCCACTATGTTGGAAAAACTTCTTACAGATGGAGTTGAAACCTTTACATTGCTAGAGCACACCACTCCTTCACAGTTAGAGCACACCACTCTTTCACAAGTAGAGCACACCACTCTAACACACAAGGTGGAAGACACCCTTCTCACCTCACAAGGTCAAACCAACCCCTTTTACAAGTTTGAAATAACTCTCAGAACAAAAAATCTCTCCTATTTGAGAGGGATATACAATTGAATCTCACACAAAGATAACTCTCCTTCCTAAGTAGGTAATGCAGAAGAAATTCAAACAATAGAACTCTTGTATGAATTTAAACATGATTGGCTCAAGAGAAAAAGATATTCAGAGTATGATGAATGCTTGTAAGCATAGATGAATATGTTGATTAATCTAAATACATATTTATAAGTATAGAAATATAGATGTTGGAAAAATAGAGCCATTAGGAATGTAGCCGTTTGAGAAATATGTGAGCCGTTAGAAAAATAGATGTTATGAAATAGACCCATTGGAACAGTTAGCTATTTCCGTTGGAATAGTGTACATGTTATCTTATTTCCATTTCCAAAAGGACAAAGACATTTATTTAAGTTTACTATGTAAATAAGGAAGTAGTCCTATTTGGATTCAAAAATACTAGAAAATCAAATTCCCACCAAATCAAAATATGAAAAATCGATTTTAGTTCAACATACGATTTAGACTAAAAATGATGGCTTATTAAGTCAATATATACTTCATATAAAAATCTCATAAAATCAAGTTTTCTTATTTGATGTGTACGGAATAAAAGCCGCCAAAAATTATCTTGAGAAAATGATTATTCTAAAAAACCATTTTTCATACTTAGCCAATATTTTATAAAACAATTTTTCATGTAGGATATGAATGCATGAAGGGACCTAAAGTCAATCTAGGTAAAGAGCCTTAGATGTTCAATCCACAAAGAGTTTTACAAGAATAACCTAACTCTTCTGTATTGAAGAAATATTTGCTTAAGTGTCTAATTGGTACTGAGGTGACGAAAGGTAAAATTACAAACTATAAGTAGACACAGCAATCTTCTCACACTTTAAACCTTGACCAAATGTACTTATGACTAGTCAACTGCTATTCATGTAAAATCATAACCAAGAACACATACACAGAGCATACCAATCTGTACCTGCAAGCCTAGAAGATTACCAGTGACAACCTAGGCACTCAGAATGACCCGTCAATCTAAGCATCTTATGTGCTAACAACAACTATGGTGAAAGTGTGTGAAAGCATTATAATCAAGTAAGCAACAACCAGCAGATAATGATGACTAGTCAACCACAAGACACAAACCCAGAAATATATGAACATCATGCGATGACTAGTCAACTATCAAGAACACAAACCCAGAAAATAACAATTCTGCAAAACAGAAATTGTTCACCCAAAAACTCACCACTAGGAAAAACTGCGGATCATCAACTGACCAGGCAATCCACTAAGTAAAGAAGATTCTTACAAAGAAACACAAGCAAGCTCAAGAAATCCTAGATCTATTTAGGAAGATGAGCTATACCTCCTTTGTGCAATCTTCTTCTCTAGCAGCTTAATCCTTCATGGCAATGGCAGCTCCTTCTATAGCTCTTTCATCCCATGGCACCAAGAAGCCAACTCAAACTCAAACGGAAACCAAAAATTTGGATTCAAAGGAAAAGTGACCAATTTCTTCAAGAAACCATACTCTTGAAGAAATCAATCTTGAATCTGACATAGATGTATATGAGAATGTGTTTGTTCTAGCTAGATGCAGATTTCACATTTCAAAAGCAGTTTTTGAAAATCAATTTAGAAGACTCATAGATAAAAATAGGGGTTTTCTCTTGAGGAAGAAGAAGAAGAAGAAGCAAAAGGATAGAGAAACCTTTTCAAAACCTCACCTCAAAATCGACAGCTACCCAATGAGGAATCATTTGATTTTTACCCAAAAATTCATAGGTCAGAATAGTACACATGGCAGCTGAGAAATTTCGTAGAATAAGACAAAAAAGTTTGGTAGGATCCAACTGGAAAACTTACTGATGCAAAAGATGACTAGTCATACGAAAACAAGATGACTAGTCATAATCTTAAGAACTCTAATGAATGCAATATGATACAATGCACAAATTACCTTTGCCAATATGATTGATCTTCCATAAGATAGCAGCCAGAGATAAGAACACTTATTGCAACTATTCTTAATCTAAACTTGAGCTTGGGTAATTACAATGTATGTCCTATTACAATATTGTCAAGGGAAGCCAAAAGAAAAACTCAAAATGCATACACTTACAGAATGTCGGCTTCTTGCTCAATGTTCCAAATGTCTTCCAGTGTGTACAGTAATTTTGATCCATTTGGGAATACCTGCTCCTTACAATTTATCACACTTGAAATACATTACATAAAAGAACAATTTGTTATCATCAAAATATGCACAACAATATTAAAAACCGTAAGGCTAACATGTTCAACTAAAAATTGATTTGATAATGGATGGAGATGCTCATGATAATACAATATTATCAAAAACATAGTTGTGTACAATGCTTACCATACACCCACACAGGGGCGAAGCTATTCATAAACCTAAGATGGCCTGGCCCCCCTACCATCTTCTCACCTCTTTGGCTGTATAAAGAGTATAGTATAGATTACATAAAAAAAATCCCACAGTTTTAAGCTTGTGGCCCCCCAAAATATCAAACTCTACCTCCGCCAGTGGGAATATGCACCCACAGTTGTTAATGTTGCTAGTCATGTTGCATGATTAGTGGGAATATGCTATGTTAACTCTTGGTCAAGGTGCATAATGAGTGAAATGTAGCTGAAACTAGCTTTAATATTGGTGAAGAGCCAGTCCTTAAAATCCATAGAGAAGGAGTGAGCAACTTGATTGGGAATGCCAATGGAGTTCCACATTTTAGCCGCATGACTGCACCTGCGAAAGAGATGATCCAAGGACTCCATGGAGCCATTGCAACAAGGGCAGTTGGAGTTGGAAGCTAAGTTTCTTCTCACACGTTGGACATTGGTTAGGAGCTTACCATGAATCAACAGCCAGAGAAAGGTTTTGATCTTGGGGGGGACCTGCAGCTTCCAAATAATATCCCAATTCCAAGTATAGTTGGTCTCCTCAGTAAACAAGGAGAGGTAAGCCGTTTTCACAGAAAATTCACCATTGGAGGTGAGCTTCCATATACAAGAGTCCGCCTCAGTGTGATTAAACCCTGCAAAAATGCAATGGATTTTTTGCACCACATGCAAGGGGAGGCAGCCCATAAGCCAGTCTGTGTTCCACCCTTGCTCCGTGAGAAAAACACTCACGGTCCAGTCCAGCATATCAGCAGTAAGGGGGACTGTGGTGAAGTTCTCCAGAGGACCACAGCCAGCCCAATTATCCTTCCAAAACAACATATTGTCACCATTCCCAACTCTCCATTTAAGACCTTTGGAGGCGAGTTGAGTCCCAAAAAGAATACCTCGCCAAGTACTAGAGCAATTTAGGAATTTAAGATTAGGCGCAGCAAGCAAATTTTGGTCTTTTAGGTACTTGCCATTGAGAACTTCGGACCAAAGACCCTGCTTTTTTTGAATAAGTTTCCAACCAGTCTTGGCAAGAAGGGCCTGGTTCATAAAATGGGTCTTTTTTAGACCTAGCCCACCACAGCTCTTAGGATGGCAAACAGTGTCCCAGTTGACAAGGTGGATTTTAGTTTGGTCACCGAATAACCCCACAAGAAATCCTTGTTAATCTTATCAAGCTGGTTACAAGTAGATATAGGAAGCTCAACCGATTGCATCGTATAGATTGGAATAGCAGAGGTGACAGCTTGCAAGTAAGTGAGTCTCCCTGCCATAGATAAAGTGTGGCTCTTCCGGGAGGCTAATCTGCGCTGCACTTTGTCAACAATCCCAAAGTAAGTATCCTTGGTAATTCTAGATTGGATCAAGGGAACACCAAGATAATTCCCAAGGCAATCCATGAGGGGAGACCCGCAAATATTGGCTATAGAAGCAGCAATTCCAGGTTCAGTATTAGGGGAACAGCAGATTCTAGATTTCTCAAAGCTAACTTGCTGACCCGAGGCACCACAAAAGAGGTCCAAGCAATGCTTCATAAGCTTAGCTTGGTGGATAGAGGCTTCCCCGAATAAAATGAGGTCATCCTCAAAGAAAAGGTGGGATATAGCAGGGCCATTTCTAGCAACCTTAACAGGTTTCCAGGTTCCAGAGGAGATATGTTCAATGATAATATGGGAAAGTTTTTCCATGCATAGGACAAAAATGTAAGGGAAGAGGGGGTCACCTTGTCTGATCCTAGCATTCGGAGAGAACCTTCCAGTAAGCTCACCATTGAGAATGGCTTGGTATCTGACCGACTTGATGCACTGCATGATAAGAACCAGGAGTTTGCCTCTAATCCCAATTTCCCATAGCACATAATAGATGAAATCCCAGTTAATCCTGTCATAGGCTTTGGAGAGGTCAATTTTCCAAGCGATGAACCCCTTCTTGCCTTTAGAATTTCTGAATTTATGAAGGACCTCTTGGGCAACAATAATGTTGTCAACAATCTGCCTGCCAGGGATGAAGCTAGCTTGCGCAGGACTGACAATCTTTTGCATGAGAGGCCTGAGCTTCTGAACAATGATCATAGACACCACTTTGTACAACGTATTGCAAAGGCTGATAAGCCTTAACTGGGCAACAGAGCTAGGACTAGCCACTTTAGGAACAAGGGTAATCAGCGTGTCATTTAGATCATCCGGGATGCTTGCAGAGCAGAAACAACCAGCAACTAACTCAACAAAGGTTCCCTGACAAAGATCCCAAAAATCATGGTAGAACTTAGCAGGGTATCCATCCGGGCCTGGAGCTTTAAGACTGCCAATACTGAACAAACAATCCTTAATGATTTGAGGATTAACGTCACAATTGAGGGTCGCCAACTCAGAGTCCTCCAAGCTAGGAAAAAGCTGGGGGAGATCAGCATTAGAGTATCTCATCGTTTGGGCAGCAAAGAGATTCTTGAAGTAGTTCACAATGATAGACTCCATTTCATTTTTATTGTTAGTCCACGTACCTTGAGCATTAGTGAGGCCCTCCAGCTTGTTCCTTCTTCTGCGAATAATGGTAGACAGGTGGAAAAACTTGGTATTACGGTCCCCTTCTTTAAGCCAAGTGTTCCTTGACTTCTGTAACCAAAAAAGTTCTTCTTGGTCAAGCAAGGCTTGGTATTCATTGGTGAGCTCTTTTTCCAAATCAGCCAGAAAAGGGGAGTGTCTTCTGCAGTGGGCTTTTTGAATCCCGCCAATTCTAGCCAGCAGCTTCTTCTTGTTTCGAAATAAACTCCCAAACACTTCCATATTCCAAGTAGTGAGAGCATAGGAAAGGGCTTGAGTTTTTTGGAGGATACTTCCAGTAAAGTTAGCCCATTTATCAACCACAAAGCTGCGAAAGGTAGGGTGCAGGAGCCACATGGCTTGGAACCTGAAAGGTTTGGCAGTAGCACAGGGGAGGTAAGCAGACTGGAGGCTAATGAGTAAGGGGCAATGGTCAGACTTGACTCTAGGGAGGTGTCTGACAAAGGCCTCGGGAAATTGATGTCTCCAGTTAATGTTGGACAGACTGCGATCCAATCTTTCCCAAGTGAGGACACCATTCTCATTTTTCCTGCACCAAGTAAACTGAGCACCAATAAAACCAAGATCAATCAAATTGTTTCTATCAATCCAATCCACAAGGCCACTCCCATGAGAAATGGGATTACCACCACATTTTTCAGAATTGTCAACCAACTCATTGAAGTCACCAGCAATCATCCAAGGGAGGTTAGTGGCCGAAGCAATCCCATCTAAATAACTCCAAAGATTTTTACGGGTGCCAGGGCAAGGGTGCGCATAGATTGCCGTAAAAAGCCAATCAATGTGGTTCATTTTAATGAGAGCTGTTATAGACTGCCTAGAATAGGCAACAATATCAACACAGGAGACATGCTCATTCCAGAGCATCCAAATACCCCCTGAAAATCCATTAGCATCAACAACATGAAATTTCGAAAACTCAAGCTTCTTAATAACATTTAGGGCAGTGTTGCCACTAATTCTAGGCTCCAAAATGACAAGAATATCAATCTTGTGAATTTTAACTAGATCTTTCATAATACCAGGGAAATTTTTACTCCCTGCGCCTCTTACATTCCAGACCATAATCATGATGATGGGGAAGGAAGGTGGCAGCAAGAACCTGAGGAAAAAACCTCACTGACTGGAAGCGTTCAGCACTTCTACCAAAGTAGAAGCAGCACCAACAACTCCATTCTTAACATCTAACATAGCTTTTTTCAGTCTAGCAGCATCCAAATTAATAGTAATCTGAGGGGCAGAGTTTTCTCCATGGTCATCATCCATCTTATCTCCTGGGATATCCTCCAACTTATCTTCAGTCGGACCAGGATCAGGCGGCTCAACCCCAGCTAAAATAGGAGGCGGAGATTTACCAGCGTTGGGGAGCTTAGATTTCAAGCTTGCCACAACGTCTCCCAGGGTGGCTTCATGGAAGTCAATACTTCTGACTTGGAAGCCCGAAGATTTACCAGCCACAACACCTTTAAGTTTCCTTTTAGGTTCAGAACGGGACTCGGGGCCAACTTTGGTAGTGGAGGCACAAGATATATTATTTTCAATACCCATCTGGGGCTTATCAACAACACCATCGTTTGAGATATCTCCCAGGGCTTGGCGAGCTTTACCTTTCAACTTAGACCGACCCTTAGCCTTGGAAGGTTTAGCAGGCCCAGCATTTGTCTCAGTTTGTATTTGGGACACCTCCTCAACAACAACATTCCCAATAGCAGCATGAGAATCAACTCTGTTTTTATCATTATCCAAGGCTTCAAATCTTGATCCAGCAGGGGAAGCACCACGGTCAACATTAGGCTCCTTAAGCTTGGGGGCAAGCATCTTGGCCTTCAGGTCAGCATTGGCCTTAAAGGGCTTTTTACCCTTCCTATTCTGGACCAGGCTCCAAGGTCCTATTAAAGTACCTGAAGACTCGTGGGGGTCATCCTGAGGCATGGCATCAGAGCTTGCCTTATTGACAGGGAGGGGAGAGGCGCTCGGTGTCCCTTCATCCATGGGTTGGGTGGTATTCTGAACATTCTCAGTATGCGGTTTTTTAATCACTGAGGGGCAAACGTTTCTGTTGTGGCCATAGCACCCACAGGCAAAGCATACCAAATGGATGCCTTCATATTCCAAACCATACCAGTTATCCTCCACCTGCACGAAGGCTTGTAGGGGTTGGGTAAGATCAATCTCCACACACACTCGGGCATATTTCCCTCGAACCTGGGCAACAGTATTGGAGTCAACCTTGAATGTGGTGCCCAGTAAATCTCCAATGCGTAGCATGGCTTCAGGGCGGAACCATTCAACGTGGAGACCAATAATCCGGACCCAAACGGTCATCCTTGTCACTTGCTCCACAAGGGGATCAAACCTAGGCTTCCAGCGCTGCATAACCAGGTATTGGCCAGCAATAACCCAAGGGCCACCGCATAGAATAGCTTTCATATCCTCTTCAAGCACAAATCTCACAATAAAGAATCCATTCTCTAAATCAATTAGTTTCCAAGGGCCCTTAATCATACCCCATCTATGCTGCCTGGCAAGAACAAAATTGTAAGTGTGAGACTTACCCATCAGCTTGATGATGATTGAGGTTCGCCAAGGTCTGTAGAGGCGCTCTTTAACCTGTTCAGAAAATATGATGCTCGGTCCCTTTTCACCTTCTGAGACGATAAAGTCATCAGCCTCAATCGTGAATTTATCATCCGCCATCCCCCCAAGCCCAGTTCGGGTAGAGCCATGTCCACCTTGTTTCAAGACCGAATCCCTAAAATTCAAGGTTACAGGGGGAGGAGAGCCGAAGCCCACATCAGTCGCCATATCACCAGACGAGTTGGGATCTGGCTCCGTAGTTCGAATCCGCTTCGTTCCCACTGATTCCAGTTTGTTCTCAGGTTGGAGAGCACTGAACACAAATTTAGGTGGAGTAGTCGTCGCCGTAACAGGAGGTAGTCGAGAGAAGTCGCTGGAAAAGATCGCCGCGTGAGGCGCGTTCTCTTCATCGCATGAGGCGCGTGGCGTTTCAAGCTGCATCGTGTGTTGTCGATCAGAAACGTTTATCTATTAGTCTAACATCAATCTACATTTTATCTATTTCTTGATGTGGGGTCATTTAGTTGACGGATGGAATGAATAAATAGAAAATTTTAAAAATATTAAGCACTTTAACCCCCCAATTTCGACGTTCTGCTCACCACAATTCAAAGCTTTCTATTTTCTTTTCAAACGCCCTATAGAGAAGGCTTCTATTTTAATGACTGCTACATGTCTGCCATGTGATATTTCACAGGTAGGTGCCTTCATTTGGGGAAGGAACTTGGAAGATTAACATGATGAAAAGAAAATAAGTTGCCCTTCGTTGCTCCTGTGTGTGTGCGCGCGAGTACGTAAGTTATGTGCTGTGAGCAATATAAATACAAGAAGAAGCAAAAGCTAGCCATACAACCTTATAACCCAATGGTTCATACTTCCTTCTCATCCTCTTTTTCTCTTCGACTATCTCTACATATATTCATGCATGCAACCAAATTGAGCGCAGCTCCCTCTTGTCCTTCACCCTCACATTAGCTTCTCCTACTTTAAACTGGACTTCGGTTAACTGTTGTCATTGGAAAGGCATCACTTGTGATCAGGATGGTTGGGTTACCCATTTGCACTTACCCTCCAAGGGGCTCAAAGGAGGTATGTTTCCCCCACTTGGAAATCTCACACATCTCACCCACTTGAATCTCTCAAACAATTCACTTTACGGATCACTTCAAACTGAATTCTTCTCATCCCTGAAACATCTTGAGATCCTTGATTTGAGTTATAACCTTCTTTCTAGAGAACTACCACTTTATCTACCATCCAGCAGTATCAAGAAACTGGATTTGTCAAGCAATCAGTTTCAGGGTGCAATTCCATCTTCTTTCTTCCAACAAACTAGGAATTTGATTAGTTTTAATGTCAGCAACAATATTTTGTCAGGGCCCTTCCCATCCTCTATTTGTCTCAAACATTCTTCGCGCTTGACTAGGGTTTTGAATTTTTCTTCCAATAAATTTAATGGCAGCATTTCACAAGGACTAGGGGAGTGTTCTGAACTAAGGGTTTTTCGTGCCAGTCATAATAACCTCTCAGGGTTTCTTCCAGAAGATATCTATAATGCTACCAAACTAGAAGAACTAGCATTAGCTCTCAATTCACTCTATGGAGCCATTAGTGATAGAATTGTCAACCTCACAAACCTTGCAATCCTTGACCTCTATTATAATCAATTGAGTGGTGTCCTCCCTCTCAATTTTGGGAAGCTGTCCAAGTTGAAACTACTGAACCTTGATTTCAACCATTTAGAAGGTGCCTTGCCCCCATCTTTGATGAATTGCACAAACCTTATTGAAATACATCTAGCATCCAACAACTTGGAAGGAGATATCTCCACACTTAATTTCTCCAAACTTAGTCAACTTAGTAAAATTGATATATTTATTAACGAATTCATTGGTATCTTGCCAATAAGCCTTTACTCGTGTCGGTCTTTAAAAGCCATTCGATTGTCTGGAAATTATATAGAGGGACAAATACAGGCTGAGATTCTTTCATTGAAATCCTTGTCTTTCCTCTCTCTTGGTTTTGACCGATTAACCAATGTCACAGAAGCAATGAAGATACTAATGAGTTGCAAAAGTCTCCATGTACTCTTCCTTACGAATTCCTTTGAAGGTGAGGTAATGCCAGGTTATGATGACATGGTTGATTTTGATGGGTTCCAAAATCTTCGGTACTTGAGTTTGGCCAATTGTCAGCTCACTGGTCAAATACCTGTATGGTTATCAAAGCTCAAGAATCTAGAGATCTTGCATCTGGAGAATAATCAAATCACAGGGCCAATTCCAAGTTGGTTGGGGACTCTTCCTAGACTTTTTTCTCTAAACTTGGCAGGTAACCGAATTTCAGGTGAATTTCCAAAGGAACTTTGTGGACTACCAAGATTGCTTTATGAACCTTTTGAAGAAGACACTTACGAACTTGAATTGCCTCCCCTCGGCCACAAACCCGCAAATCCAACTTTTCTACCGCGCAGATTGTCTTTCAATCCAGCAATGATAGACCTATCTCGCAATAACATAGATGGTGATATACCTAATGAGACCAGCCAATTGCACCTTCTCTGCTTGTTGCTTCTTCACTCTAACAGCTTCTCCAGCGTCATTCCAAACCAAATATCTAACCTTAAAAATTTAGAGGAGTTAACCCTCTCCATGAATCATTTGTCTGGGAAAATTCCATGGTCATTAACAGCCCTTAATTTCTTGAAAAAATTTGATGTCTCATACAATAATCTCGAAGGACCAATGCCAACAAGCACTCAGATCCAAAGCTTCGATGCTTCTGCATTTGAGGGGAACCCAAAGCTTTGTGGTGCCCCAAGTCTAAATAAGTGCGAAACAAATAACACCATTGATGCAGATGGTAAGAACAAACATGCGGGCTATGGGCATCCACATCAACTTCCATGGTTTTATATTTCTTCTGTTGTGCTAGGGTTCATAGTGGGATTTTGGGGAGTCTGTGGTTCTTTAATTATTAAGAAGAGATGGAGGTATGCATATTTTGGATTCATAGACAATGTACAAGATAGGCTCTATGTGATGATGACAGTGAGCATGAACAGGATAAAGAGAAGGCTTCGAGCCTAGATGTATATTGCTGTACTTTTTGTTCGCTTTTCTCTTCTTCTTTTTCTTCTTTTCTTATGTGTTCGTGATGTAATAAGGGACAGTTATTATTGCGTTATATTTTTCGGATACCTTTTGCAAGTAACAAATACAACTTCAGCTACATATATATATTTTGCATGCGACTGGAAAACTCTACTGAATTTGGCCAAAATCATGAAATATTGCCATGAACCTATCGAAATTCAATTATGGGGTCAATAGCGCAACGGATTTCATACTAAAGCGAAACTTAACATTTTAGTGCAAAAATTGATCGTCTGGTTTTAGCCATAGAGTCTGCATGGAAAAGGAAACATACCTGCAATTAGAACCATACATGTTTTATATAACTCAACAATCTCGATCTCTTGGACCACAGGAGTCCAAGAGAGTGTAGTCACCTATCGTTGGATATTAATCCAATGGTTCAAAAAAGTTTCTTAAAATGAGTGCAAGAGTGAGTGAACCGTTGAATTTACATTCAACGGTGAGTGACCATAAATTTCTTAGACTCCTGTAGTCCAAGAGATCAGGACTATATAACTCAAACCCTATAACCATCTAAAAAGATATATATTCCAGGTACCTCTAAAAGTGTTTGGGTATGAAGCCTTCCTACAGAACTTTTAATGCTCCATCCATCTCCATGCATGTATGACAAAGCATTATTATCATGGTCATGCATAAGTCCAATATGTTAGTTCATTCAATTTTCAGTAATCCTTTTCTAATAATTATATCTTTTCAGAAAGAAAATTATTGGAAAAGTATAGAATGATATACACCAATTTACAAAAATGACCTACCCCTCAAACAGAAGCTACATAAAATCAGAGGAAAAATAAAAGACACAAAATCAGGAAACTAATTATGACTAGGGAGCCCCATAATTTATGAAGCAATGATGATTTGTCGATTAATTTATGAAGCTTAGGTTGTTTGCCAATTCCTCATGAAACCAATGATGATTTGTAGATTAATTTATGAAGCATTCCCTTCTTCTCTATAATCTAGTTGCTCATATATATATATAAACCTGTGAACAATCTGAATTAGAGGCATTGATCCAGATAAGAACAACCGAGATGTGGACCATGGGCACCAACTTCCATGGATTCATTGTAGGATTTTGGGGAGTTTGCTTCTTTAATTCTTAAGAAGATGTAGAGATATGCATATTTCCAATTCCCAGACAATGTACAAGGTAGTACCTGTGTGATGACGACACTGCATATCAGCAGTATGAAAAGAAGGATTAGAAACTAGATATATTGTCATACTTGTTATTTCAGATTTTCAGTTTGCTCTTCTTTTTTCCTGTGTGTTTCTGATGTAAGGCATAGCGTCTTCAGATATAATCATGTCTTCTTTTTCGGATGCGATTTCAATGCCCCATCTTTTGCAATCAACAAATACAACTCCATGAATAAACCTAAGACTTGGCCAAAATCATGAATAAACTGCCATGAACCTATTTTTCAACTATCAACCGTTGATTAATTACAGGTCCCAGCTGACATTACGTTGATACAAGAAATAAAATTAAAGATATTACATCTCCTAATCTAATCCAAGGCATTGGGGTATCTATTGCACATACAATACACACGCTTAAGTACGAGTATCACTAAACATAATTAAGCCTAATTACATCAAAAATCAGTTCTGTGGTCCACGGGCTTCATCTGCTAAAGCCAAACTTAACATTTCAGTGCAAAAATGATCATCTGGTTGTAGCCATAGAGCCTGCTCAGGAAAATGAACAAAGGAAAACAGATTAATACCTATGCCATTATCATACTTTCTTCCTGCAATTAGACGAATTTCATGTAACTCAAATACTATAAGCATCTGAAAAGAGATGCACTCCAGGCCCGTCAAAGCATCTTTGGGCATGACAGCATCCTACAGAAACTTTAATGGCTCCGTGCATTTAAAGTTTATTATCACGGAGCATAAACCACATAAATATTTTGAACATCATAAATTATGCACACAAAAAAAACACAACAAAAAAATCCTTTTAAGATTCTTAAAGCAACACATCTAATTTCCTATTCACTTAACCAGATACACAGTCATTCAACTTTTAGGAGAGAGAATAATTACTCACTTTATGATAGTATGTAATCGCTGCCGTAAAATTATCCTGCACAACAGTGAAAACAAGAACGAAAAGAAACATCAAGTATTGTGACCATAATGGACGGGGATGAAAGGCACATATACACTCTTTTTCACATTTCAGTGTTTAAACACAAGCATATAAGCTGAGTCAGAAAGTGGCACATCAGTTTTTCACAATCCACTTCAAATGAAAGAATTCTTCTCTAATAATACATAAAGTAATTGATAACTTTAGATACCTGTAAATGGTAAGCATATGCAAGACCTGCATAAGTACTCACACTTCTGGTTGACAATGCAAGTGCTTTCTCATAGTATGAAATAGCTTCATTGTACATCCTGAGAGAGAGTAGGTTTATCTAATTAGGCCAAAGGAAATATTCTTTGTAGGGAATTAAAAGCACCAAAATAAATAGTAGACAGCTATATTAAAAAGCTACAAAGAATCAAAGCAACCATAGAACATTCTCTCAACCCCACAAATCAAAGATACAATAATCTCCTAGTAAAAAAATAAAAAAAAATTGGAGCAGAAAATAATTAAAGACACTGTATATCCCCAAGCCCTCAAAAGGAACCAACAAAAGAAATGCTAGAAACTATAATCAAATAAAAGACGTACTTCAGTTTTCTGTATGCATGAGCTAGATTAACCACAGTTGGTTCCCACATTTCACTTAAAGGGGAAGGAATTTGAGCCAAAGTTTTCTCAAACCACCACACAGCTTTGTTATACCTGTATGAAAAGACAGAGATTCATCAAAAATCACTTAGTACAAATGAGACAGGTATGGCTTAAAGGAATATTTATGACAAATGGTCAGCAAACAGAACAGTCTAAAGAGGTAAAAGAACATGCAAAAGATTCGATAATACAACCTAATAGTCCACATTAATGACAGAATATCATAAACTTCATGCTGTAGTAATATAAATGAGCTAAACAATGATTATACAACATAAGGGCCCCAAATTTTAAAAGTTCTCAAGTCAAATGACACTATGTTAGTGATCACTATTTCCCTTTCTTTAAATTATAAACAATACTTCCCTTTCTGGAAATCCTGTTTGGGCTAATTAGAATTTGATATGTCTATCTTTAATTTACCTATTCTGAGCATAGCTTTCCTTTGGTTTTCATTAGCCTTCACAATAATTTTCTTTCTGGATCCATCATAGGACCACTTATGCAATTTTAAGGATCGCACCCGAAAATTAACAGTGTGGGTATGAAAAGAAAACAACCAACTATCACCGCAATCTGTTCAGCAAGCTACAACTTACATAGAGTCGTAAGAGAATAAATATGACACTGAGAAAAACGAAGCACTAGTCCTCCAGATAACTATACCACTTTGGGCCACTTGATTACTTATCCCACTGTTATAGCATGGTAGAGTTATAGTAATTCGCAACAGAATATCACATTTTATTTGTTACACAAGAAAATTTTGCCCGTATGGTCCTTATTTGTAAACAATTAGAAATACATGGTCAGCCTTTTGGAATATCATTACAAACTTATATCTAATATTCAATGTTTAAGGTTGCATTTTTTAGCGTGCTGTACTTACTCCTTCAAATGATAAGCAACAACACCAAGTTCATTATATACTAGTGGATCTGATGGGCAAGTGGTCTTCGCCTGCATAAAAAACTAAAAAGCAAGGCAATATCAGTACTTTTATAGTATGATAAAACAAAATACCAAGTTACAGAATCCATTGTTTTTGGGTGGGAAATGTATAATCATTTAATATAAAGACTTGTTTTTGAGACTTAATGGGTAAGACATAAGGTAGAAACTCATGAAATAAATGTGCCACCAAAATTCAGGGCTTCCCTTGTATGATGATATAGATGTGGATTATTTCACATTTCTGGACCAAAGTCAAGATCACAAACGGCAACAAGTAAGTGGTTTACAGAACTGTAAGTTACCTGTTCAGCGAGCTTAAAGCTGTTGGTTCGCATGTACTCCATCCCAATGTACAAAGTTGGTAAATGACACCTGGAATAAGAGAATATCAAGACCTGTAAAAGACAATTCATACATAATAAGAGAACTTAAACTATGGACCATTGGACAAAAGAGACAGATGAAATACTATACTAGGTAGGTTTGCAGCCATGATAATGACCATATAACATAAGACAATGAGTTTAACAGAGAGGCAATGAATACACAAAAGTTACTGCTAAGACCTTTTCTTTTTTACTCTTGTAAAAGTTAAATTGTGGCAAAATCTGATATCTGAATGAAAAAATGAAAACATGCTTAAATATTACATACACAAAATATGTTTCAGATCTAACTGCAAAACATTTGAAAAGTTTCATTCAAAATATTCTGATTAAGATCATTAGAAATTCATTTTGAAAATTTTGAACTCTCAACACCTATACCTTTGCTGTGCTCTTGACCTTTTTCTTGTAATACATTTTCACTCCGATGCCATTAACAAATGTGCACAGGTAGGTATATATATAGAGATAGAGAGAGAGCGAGAGAGAAACATAGAAATTAGGTGATGGTTCATAGTTTCATTCTTTCCCTCTCTTTTTTTGTGGTGGGGGTGGGTGGTGTGGGGTGGTGGTGGACTTCTATTGTTACTCGCAAAGCAATTCTAGAAGTGGGCATGGTAGAAAAAGCATACACAAACAATACCACAAGTAACCAAGAATAGAAACAATATAAAAGAGAATGACACAGATAAAGAAATATCCAAAGGTTCTCTTTAGAAAATAATCAAACACAGGTAATGTACACGACATGATCATATATCCTTCCTTATATTTCCAAGTGGAAGAAGAAGAAAAAAATTCAAGGTAACAGAAAACCATAAGAGCCCCGAAGACGCATAAATTACCCTGGAAACAAACGAGCAGCAGTGCGATAAGCTGACATTGCTTGATCACCCTCTTCTTTAGCAGCATAAGCATTCCCATATCCAATCCAAGCAGGTGGAAAGGTCCCATCTAGACTGGTAGCCTTGCTATAGTGTAGAATGAAGCCAAAAGAGATCAGTAATGATTCAAAATATTGCAGCACATAAGTAACAAAAATCCTTGCTACAGTTATCATTTCAAATGATTTTTAAGTATATTATGGTTCCAGATAATTGCTCCAAATGTCTGTCACCAAATGAAGGAGCAAGCAGCAGCCCATGTTCAGGCAGGACTAAATCAAATTTAAACCAGGATTTGGTCCATAGTCTAAATGTATAAAAAGCCTATTAATAGATGAATGACACAAAGCAATGTAAATATTTGCAGTAAGATAACCAGCATAAAGATATTTAAAAATCAATGTGGTAACAACTGGTACGGGGTTAAATGAGTTTATGAGCCTAACTAAATGCAATCCCTATATAGTCTAACAGAATCCACATTAAGTAATCTAAAACATCCATTATGACGTGAAGGCTATTTATCAGGCAACAAGGTTTTGAACTTAGTAACAGCTCCACCTTAAACAACATTTGAATATCAGGGGAAGCTGAGGGAAAAGAATGATCATAACCTAATTTCTCAGATACACAACATAACTGCATAACAAAGCCTTCAAGTATATAGAAAAAATAATATGTCCCAGTCAAAGGATCTTAAACCAGTAAATGCAGAAACTCTAAACCACTCAATACCAAAATATCACAATTCAACATCGGAGAAAATGAGCAACTAGCAATACAATTAAGTGTATACATTTCGTTTTTAACAGCATTACTAATCGTGATGAAGTTACCTGAAATAACGGTGTGACTCAGCAAACTTTTTTATACAATAATAGTAACATCCAACGGCAAACCATGATAAGGCCCTAGCAAGAGAATAAACCTGATAAAGTAATGAACTAGATGAATTGCACAAGCAACAAAACATAGATTCTTAAAAAAATCCAAAATCAATCTTTCAAGTGGCATCTCAAATCAGAGTTACCAGATCCCCCAAACCCCTGGTAACTGCAATCCAGATTGCATGTCCGCATACCATAAAATATGTGTATGCATTTATGGATGTACTTTCAAATTGTACGGTAGTGACTCCATTAATAAGTGTTTCAACCACTCTCACTTTTGAGGATAGTCCTTCACTAAATTGCATGCCATAAGATAGAGCTCATTTGAATGCCCAAGTTCCATAGCAGCGGCTAGATGCACCAATGTACTCTTCAGATGGAAAGGGTCTTTTTCAAGTAGTCTGTTAAATCAAAAATGAAACACATAAATTATTGGGGGAAAATAGCATCTAATGTGTGGGTTGTTATTGTAATTTGTTCCAAACCAGTTGCGAACTTACACAGAAGTTAGCTCAAAGCATTTTTGATATTCACCACACTGATGGTAGTATTCAGCTTTGCAGGCAAGAAGGTCAGTGTTGGTTTTCAGAGTACGAAAGAAGGATGGATCAGAAGTGTTACTATTACACTTCTCTTTTTCAAGTTCTCTGAATTTTGCTTCTACAACATTTTCTTTGTCGTACTGGAAAACACAAAAAGGAGAAAGACTGATGAGAGCACAGGAAAAGATATTGTTACTTTATGTTTGTACAGTGATCTATATTAATTAAAAGTATTCAGATGTAAGATGTCTTCTCTATGTTCGACATTTGAAGTCTGACATATTGAAATGGCTTTCTGTTTACCTTTTTAATTAAGCATGAGTAGAATGATGAGAGCCATCCATCTTCAGGACCAAATTGTAATGACGCAAGTAGACTTGCCTCTGAAACTCAGCAGCAAATCAAAAGGTTTAAGAAGGGAACCATCCCGTCCTTAGTGGAATAATTTTTTTAAGAAATGCAGAGGAAACACTACAATCCAATCTATGGATCAACAAAAATATGAAAGTACCAGAAGCCTAAATTAGATTTCAGCAATTACATAGAAATAGTATCAAAATTCATGATGTTACTTCCTTTAATAACAAGCACACGTGATTAAAAGAAAAGTATTATTTTGGTGATTCTAACCTTCCTCATATGTAAGCATGTGATTTTCAATAAGACATTCCAATGCCTGAAAAAGGAATAAATAAAGACATTAGAAAAAGTTTGAAGGATGACAATGAAAATGCTATAGAGCTCAACGTTTTGCCTAACGCTCTCACGTGGGTCTCTCTATTTTCCAGATGAAATTTATTTCCCCATACAAAAATGATTCTATCTAACTTATGAGTAATGCTTCCATAAGTGAACTACTGCAAAACCTTTAAAAAAATCAAGCGATAGAAGATTCCATGTATTTTAAGCATGTTTGGAATGATAAAACAGTTTCTTAATTTGTTACTTTAGAAATTTTAATCCTTTTGTAGGGAATGCTATTTCCCCTCCCTGCTTTTGGTGGCCATAAATGTTAGAGAAGACAAGAAATTATTTTGGTAGGCTAATAGATCGAATACATACCTCATAACATAAGGGATCGGCTTTGATAGCAGCTTTGTACCTTGAAAGAATTAGAGCAAACAGAACACGTTAAAGTATCCATTCCAAATATATGCTTTTCTCAATAGATGTCACACCTACAGAAATCATATTATTCTCTATCCACAAGATCAACATTTAGTTTAAGTTTCACAACTCGTCAAGTTAAAAACTACAGAGGATATCATTAATTTTACCCAAAAACACACTGGAACAGACACGCACCCCTTAAGACATTACATGATAAGGCTAAGTCACAGAAACAACTTACCAATGCCGGGCCTGGACACGGTTTTCCAATGCTTCATATGCCTTACCACGTAAAAAGCATATTGCAGAAGATATCTGTTGCAAGATAGGAATAACACATTTCATGACTAGAAACTTATACAAGCATAAATGTTCAAGAGCCTAAAACATGCCATCAACATTGAAAACTCAGATATTCATAGACTCCAACTGTAGATACCCAGTATGGCAAATGAATTAAGCAGATAAATACTACAATGAAACCAACTTAGAGACAAAGATAGTAGTACAATAAACCCATAGTAGTGTCTTAAGGTAGAATATTAAAAACTGTTGCCAGCCAAGTTTTCATATAGCAATGCTTACAAAGGGGTGAGGGAGAGGGAGAGAGAGAGAGAGAGAGAATCTTACATTGATCTCATGATCTTCGCCATCTTTATCCAAGTACATGATATTTGAATCCTTTGTGTCATTCAGATTCCCATGTTCATCCACTTTGGCATCGTCAAGCATTAATATGCATTGATCCCACTCCTTCAGCTCCTCCTGATTAAACACGGACATGAAAGAAATGGACTAGTCAGTACTATTAACCTAGAAAACGACTTCATGGAGCCAAATTTAGAGCTGAAGACTGTCAATTTGTCGTAACTGCCCGAAAAGATAATGAAAAGGAAAAAAGAAAACATGTGGAGAGAGAGTGCGCGTGTTTGTGTGAGAAAGAGAGAGAGAGAGAGAGAGAGAGGTGAACTGAAAAGAAAGATTATTTTACTGATACAATGCACTGAAAAGAGAGAGAGGTAAATCCATTTTTCGTTTCTTCTACAACCACATACTAAAGTGAAACAAAACCCAACTAAGAAACCCACAACCCACAAATGGAAACCCCATTTGAGACGTTGAACACCAATTAACCTCTGAAAAATCATTTACATTTCTTAAAATGAAATGTTGAAAGAAGAAAAAAAAAAAAAAAAAGGAAAAACTTTCAAATTTAAAATAAAAATAAAAACCAAAACAAAAAAAGAATCGTAGTTCTGATAAAATAGAGTGATTCTAGCAGAAGAAACATCTCCCATGTGCTTTCTTCAGAAAATCGCTTTTAGTGATTTTAAGTGATTCTAGAGAGAAGTACCTCCCTTGTGCTTCTTCATTTAAAATGATTATTTGGAGAATTGATTCTTCATAAAAGTGATTATTGGCCTCTCCAGAATCATATCACTTCAAAGCGATGATTAACTTTGTTCATATGATTTTCCGTACAAACAGCAAAACATCTACTGGCATGTGTCACAGTCATACGGTATTACAAATATTACAGATGGCAACATCTCATATATAGTCTAACACAAATAACAGGGGAGAAAAGGAACAGCATACCCAGGAAAACAATCAAGGCACCAAGGACCAAGCTTTAGCAAGAGGACAGCTCGCGAGACCAACGACATGCCAAGCTGTTCTGGATATGGATGATGAGGCTGAGGAATATTCCTTTTGAATTATTTTTATACCATTCTATATCATTCTGTAAGGTGGAACATATATACGGGTTCAAATAGTAAATACATACAGAATAGGATATGTAAAAACTTTGCCGTTTTGAATGCTCACAATAGAAACCTACAGTAGCTCCTTCAATTTCCAGAAAGCAGAGCATAGTCTGGTATCAAAAAAACAAGCCAAGATAGACATAACAAGTTAGAGACGGAAACGGAGGTTTTAAAGAAAGAAATAGGGGATTTCACAAAATTATGTTACCTTCAACTTATTCTTGTTTTTAGAGAGAGAGGAACCGGGGGGGGGAAGAAAAAATTGTGAAATATGAAAGGGCTGCTCTGAATAGTTAGGGAGAGAAAATGGTTAGTAAATGAGGGGAAGGGAGAGTATATGGCTAATGCTTATGAGCATCTCCAATTATAGTAGCAAATTAAACTTTTCAAATTGAAGTTTGTTGACCTATGTGGCAATTTGAAAAAGTTTATTTGCTACTTGAATCATTTTTCCTCCAACAAACTCTTCAATTCAATTAATGCAATATCATGAAGAAGAAAAATGAAAACATGTGAAAATTGTCTATGTATTTATTATTTGAAAAGAAAAAATGCAGGCTTTTAACATATTTAATGTAGGTTTTATTTTTCCAAAGTAAAATTAAATGTTTTGAAAAGCCAAAATCAACTTACCAGTTCTAAAAAGAGAGAAAGAGATTACAATTTTGATAACTAAGTTTAACGTAGAGATTTTTTTATGATGTGGCTCATCATCCTAAAATGGTTGAAAGGGCTATTGAAAATGCTCTACTGTTCTCGTACTGCGTAAAATAGGTTAATGGCACTATAGTACTAATAAAATTATAAATGAGCTTTTAATCTCATATGTGTTTTTCAGTCCCATTCCCCTGGGGACCAAGGAGTTTATTGGTCAATTACTTTTGGATTAAATCAAGGGTGAGCAGCTATAATTTCAATTAATAATATTTAATGTCAGTTTTTCGGGTACATAATTTTAAATCCACCTGTATGTTTTCAACCGTAGGATAATAAAATATCTAAAGTTAAGGTGTGTCAAAATTTGTATTTTTTTGTGTGTCCCCAATCATAACCCACCCAAAAAGAGGAAATATATAATGAAAGAGATGATGAAGATAGGATAAGAGAGAAGAAGCAAATTAGGGAAAGTATGAGAGGGAAAGAGATGAAGATGATGAAAAGAGGATGAAAATAGAATTTTTCACGTGAACATGTGTGTTTTTTTTCCTTAACCGTATAATTAAGCATGTATTATCGAAATCGGGATTTGTGGGCTGTATTAGTTACTCAGGTAAGGAGAGGATTAAAAGCCTAACCCATTTAAAATAATCATGTAATTAAATAATACAAGTTGACACCAAACAACTTATATGGATTCTTTACTCCTATCCAGAGTCTAATATAATATACCAAACGAGCCTTAAGAACACTCTTAACTTTTCCAAGTTGGACAAATTAAACTCAAACAAACTCCATAGCCAACAAAGCTTAATTAGGAATAAGTGGCAGATTATGGAGGAGCTGGGGTATACAAGCAAAAAGTCCAGAGTGGACATCGTGTACAAGCACTTAGTGAAATTCTTTTCATTTTTTACTTTCGCTGGGTGAGGTGGGATCTAACCTAAAATGTCGTCCAATCCGACATACAAGTAAATAGAACTGTAATTAATCACAATTAAAATAAAATATAGAATCAATGTCCAATCTATTTTAAGAACTCACTTTCACGAGTCGTAATTGGAATGAGCACTAGCCCCTCAATTAATGACAGAAATGTAAATAAATGGTAATTAAAAAATTTCCCTAATGATAAAAGTGATCGTCCACTAAATTAATTTAATCTTTCTTTTAATCCCACTAAATTAAATTCACCAAAGATAGCATCTTATCTGGTGCTTGATTAAATGTCTGGCTCAAGTCCTCGTCCAAAGTAAATGGAATGAAAAGATGTCACACAACTAACTACGTCATCTAATCCGACAGGTTCTGTTGCCACTTTTACTATATTTGTATACCACATTCTTATATCACTTTATGTAGCAGATGAAGTGTACATCCACATCAATTAAAAAGTATCATTAAATCATAAAGGAAAATAAAATATTTAATTAATTTTAATTAATATGGCTATCCACCTCATCTGTCATATAAGATAATATAAAAATATTACATACAAATATGATAAAAATAACATTATTCATTTCTAATCATTTCTATTCTAATTGTATCAAATGTGCCCAAATTAAATAAGACAATAAACAACAAAAGAGACAAGCAAGTGTTATCGTTATTATGGAGGCTGAATAATTTGTAGGCATTGTGTACATATTATGGATTGTGATTGGCTTGGAAAAAAGATTATAGAGCACTGAGAGATGGAAAGTGCAATTTCTTGAGAATTGCAAAAGATTTGGAGCTGCAACATCTCTCATGTTTATCGAGAATTAATGAATGGTGCTGCTGACCAACTTGCTTCCCTTGGATTTTCTTCTCCTTTTAGCCCTTCATATTTTGGAAGTTGCTACGATGCCCTTGCTGTGTATTTTATTAGAGAGTTATTCACACTAACACCTGTTTTATTTTATTTTTTTTTCTTTCACAAAACACACCTAAGGTTTCAGAGATTACATCAATACTCTTTGAGGTTTTAACTTTTTTCCACAAAATCCCTTTACATTGATTTTTTTCGTCCAAAGATTGATGATTTTATATATGTAAAAAAATTGAGTTATTTACACTATAACACCCCCTTAAGTTTTCAACTTTTTCACAAAACCACCTGAGGTTTCAGAAATTACACACACTTTTTTGTTGAGGGGTTTTGTGAAAACTGTTTAAACCCTCAAATGGTATTCATGTAATTACCAAAACCTCAGGGGGTTTTGTAAAAAATTTGTAAAAAAGTCAAAAACTTGAGGGGGTGTTATAAATAACTCTATAAAAAAATTCTCCAAATGACAAAGTTAGCCCTTGAGATTAGATTGCACATACATTTATTGACGTTAATTTTGTCATCTACAAAGTTAGCTTAAATGAACAATTAATAAAAATGGGTTCCTTTTAAACAAATTGAAACTTCATAGGTTGTTCGTGTAAGTTTTGAAATCTAAAGAAGTTTTGTGAAAACATTAAAAATCTCAAAGACTGTTAGCATAAATAATTGATAATCTACTTAAAGAAGGCTTTAAAGAAGTCACTTGGACGAAACATATGACCACTAGAATTCTCAAACCTACGGCCACTTTTCTTTTCTTTTATTTTTTTTATTTTTGTTGATACAAGCGATAATAAGAAATGGGGATATTATGCTCTTAACCGTCTGAGTTATAAGCTCTCTTTGCACATAAGACCTTTTTCTTTTTTTCTTTTTTTTTAACTTTTGATAAAATGATATTCTAAACTGTTCTAATGTACAAAGAGGAGGATCAAATTCTAGTGCAAAAGAGCAGGCATATTGTCTTGATACGGATGAATAGAATTGTAATGACAATTAAATATGGGTTAATTGCAAGTGATTGACCTTGACCTGAAGAAAAGAGTGGAATACTTTCTGCCGTAACTATAGTTTTCGAGACCAGACATTGTGATTGATAATCCATTTAAAGAAGGCTTTAAAAAACTTACTTTCACGAAGCACATGTAATTGGAATGACCAGTACGAGTGCTTCTTTATGGTTATGGAAAATAAACTCCAAATCATAACCAACTAGAATTCTCAGACGTAAGGCCACTATTCTTTTTTCTTCTTTTTTTCTGTTAATACAAGTAATATTGGGGAGAGAAAGGGGGAGAAGGTGGGGGATTGAACTAAGGACTTCGAATGCAAGAGTTAACGTTCTTAACCACTTGAGATATAAGTCTCTTGCACCCAAGGCCACTTTATAAGTTTACTAAAGCGATATTCTAAATTACTGCAGAGAGGGGGATCGAACTCGAATGCAAGGAGCGAGCACATTATCTTAGCCAACTATCCTAAACCACGTCTACAAACATAAGGCCACATCGTTTTCTCCTTAAGTATATTAATATAGTGTCAATTTATTTTATATAAAATTACTTGAATCCGATATAATTTGACCACTCAATTAAATTATTGAAATTTTAGTACTATATTAAAGCACATGTTCATTGATTTTGCAAGACACAATTAGATATCTAAACGGTTTCCTAAAGGGTGTCCCTCAAATTATTTGAGGAATCTCTTAATAGAATGGGACTGATATATATATATATATAGCTTCCATTGAGGAATTCTTCAAATTAGCTTATTTGATGGACACCTTTGTAGGGCCCACTTTACATTGTATTTCACTAATCCAAACTGTCCATGTTTTAGATAATCATTCAAAGATCGCCTCTATAAAAAATCACTTGAATCCGATATCGTTTGACCACTCAATTATGTTATTGAAATTTTAGTACTTTCTTGAAGCACCGTATTCATTGAGTTTATAGGATAGAATTGGATATCGAAACGCTTTTCGATTTGTCTAATTTTTTACAAGAATAATCTATGAATGTAGACTTAAAAAATAAATGGTTTGAATCGTTGAAAAAAAATCAGTAAGATACCCTAAAGAGTGTTCTTCAAATAAAATTATTTAAGAAATTCCTGAATAAAAAAGAACTCATATATACATATGAAATTTAAAAAAGTGAGGCCAAGGCCATCCTTGGCCTTAAAGTGGCTCTGCCACAGAGCCCATTAGCAATGAGACCGAGTATTTGGGTCACTAGGTTTTGTCACCTAGATCTGTAGTACTCATTTATCTCTCTCTCGGATCTATGAATCTAAAGTTCTTAAGTAAATTTAGGTTTTACCCATAAAAAAACTTTCACTTTTGAAAAAAGTCAAAGCTTTTTCAAAAAAGACAGAAAAACCTCTCAACTTTCAAACCAAAGACATGCAAATGTAAAGGATTCCTTAGGAAATCAAAAAATAAATAAGGGCAATTTTGTCCATTTTGGCTTCTTTTAAAAATTTTCTCTCTCCTTTGGGTTTTTCCAAAGTCTCCCAAGTTCTTATTCAAACCAATCAATTTTTCAATTTCGTTTTTAAAAATCAAGCACAACAGCTCGAAAGCAACCAAGGGAACCATAAAAAATAAAAGTAAAAAGCAAACCAAAATTCTTACTCAAAACTTCAGAAGCAAAGTTTCATAATAGGGTATCATAGTTAAGAAGGGGAAGAGGTAAACTCACACACACGAGTATCATAGTTACTTGAACTCACCACACCACTTGAGAGCACATCGAAAATCTGGCCAATCCAACTAACACTTTATTGGTATCTTAATTATCATTTATGAAACATTCATAAATTGTTGTCTGCTGTGGAGTGGTGCTGGGGATGGCGGCTTACGGATTCCAATGCCTCTGTTGGTGACCAACTGCTGGGTCATTCCCTCTCTCTCACCAACGGCCCACCACGACCCTCCCTTCTTATTTTATTTTATTTTTTATTTTTTTATACATATTTTTATTTTAGGTTTCTCTGGTGTTCTCCCTTGTAAAATGATAAACTTGAAACTGCGATTGAAGGAAAATTGAATGGAGTTGTGAAAACTGAACATGAAGTCTTAAAATTGCCTATTCTTATTAGTTTAAGTCTTAATTGGGTGAACAAAAAAATAATGAAGGGAATAAAGTCAGATTAGCGTGATAATTCAGGGGTAAACGGCATTTTACCTTTTATCTCAATATCATACAAGTCAAATATAAAGCATATTATGTTGCCCAAGAAATCAACCTTAGAGATGGGGGGATGAATAAGGTTAATTGCAAATTTAAATTTAAATTTAAATGCGGATGAGTAAATTGACAAGCACAATAATAAAGAGATAGGGAAAGAGAGATTCAAACTCAGAGATTTATACTGTTTCAGTCCACCTGACCTACATCCAGTCCTCAAGCACGCCACTTGAGAGTTCGATCCACTATGTTGGAAAAACTTCTTACAGATGGAGTTGAAACCTTTACATTGCTAGAGCACACCACTCCTTCACAGTTAGAGCACACCACTCTTTCACAAGTAGAGCACACCACTCTAACACACAAGGTGGAAGACACCCTTCTCACCTCACAAGGTCAAACCAACCCCTTTTACAAGTTTGAAATAACTCTCAGAACAAAAAATCTCTCCTATTTGAGAGGGATATACAATTGAATCTCACACAAAGATAACTCTCCTTCCTAAGTAGGTAATGCAGAAGAAATTCAAACAATAGAACTCTTGTATGAATTTAAACATGATTGGCTCAAGAGAAAAAGATATTCAGAGTATGATGAATGCTTGTAAGCATAGATGAATATGTTGATTAATCTAAATACATATTTATAAGTATAGAAATATAGATGTTGGAAAAATAGAGCCATTAGGAATGTAGCCGTTTGAGAAATATGTGAGCCGTTAGAAAAATAGATGTTATGAAATAGACCCATTGGAACAGTTAGCTATTTCCGTTGGAATAGTGTACATGTTATCTTATTTCCATTTCCAAAAGGACAAAGACATTTATTTAAGTTTACTATGTAAATAAGGAAGTAGTCCTATTTGGATTCAAAAATACTAGAAAATCAAATTCCCACCAAATCAAAATATGAAAAATCGATTTTAGTTCAACATACGATTTAGACTAAAAATGATGGCTTATTAAGTCAATATATACTTCATATAAAAATCTCATAAAATCAAGTTTTCTTATTTGATGTGTACGGAATAAAAGCCGCCAAAAATTATCTTGAGAAAATGATTATTCTAAAAAACCATTTTTCATACTTAGCCAATATTTTATAAAACAATTTTTCATGTAGGATATGAATGCATGAAGGGACCTAAAGTCAATCTAGGTAAAGAGCCTTAGATGTTCAATCCACAAAGAGTTTTACAAGAATAACCTAACTCTTCTGTATTGAAGAAATATTTGCTTAAGTGTCTAATTGGTACTGAGGTGACGAAAGGTAAAATTACAAACTATAAGTAGACACAGCAATCTTCTCACACTTTAAACCTTGACCAAATGTACTTATGACTAGTCAACTGCTATTCATGTAAAATCATAACCAAGAACACATACACAGAGCATACCAATCTGTACCTGCAAGCCTAGAAGATTACCAGTGACAACCTAGGCACTCAGAATGACCCGTCAATCTAAGCATCTTATGTGCTAACAACAACTATGGTGAAAGTGTGTGAAAGCATTATAATCAAGTAAGCAACAACCAGCAGATAATGATGACTAGTCAACCACAAGACACAAACCCAGAAATATATGAACATCATGCGATGACTAGTCAACTATCAAGAACACAAACCCAGAAAATAACAATTCTGCAAAACAGAAATTGTTCACCCAAAAACTCACCACTAGGAAAAACTGCGGATCATCAACTGACCAGGCAATCCACTAAGTAAAGAAGATTCTTACAAAGAAACACAAGCAAGCTCAAGAAATCCTAGATCTATTTAGGAAGATGAGCTATACCTCCTTTGTGCAATCTTCTTCTCTAGCAGCTTAATCCTTCATGGCAATGGCAGCTCCTTCTATAGCTCTTTCATCCCATGGCACCAAGAAGCCAACTCAAACTCAAACGGAAACCAAAAATTTGGATTCAAAGGAAAAGTGACCAATTTCTTCAAGAAACCATACTCTTGAAGAAATCAATCTTGAATCTGACATAGATGTATATGAGAATGTGTTTGTTCTAGCTAGATGCAGATTTCACATTTCAAAAGCAGTTTTTGAAAATCAATTTAGAAGACTCATAGATAAAAATAGGGGTTTTCTCTTGAGGAAGAAGAAGAAGAAGAAGCAAAAGGATAGAGAAACCTTTTCAAAACCTCACCTCAAAATCGACAGCTACCCAATGAGGAATCATTTGATTTTTACCCAAAAATTCATAGGTCAGAATAGTACACATGGCAGCTGAGAAATTTCGTAGAATAAGACAAAAAAGTTTGGTAGGATCCAACTGGAAAACTTACTGATGCAAAAGATGACTAGTCATACGAAAACAAGATGACTAGTCATAATCTTAAGAACTCTAATGAATGCAATATGATACAATGCACAAATTACCTTTGCCAATATGATTGATCTTCCATAAGATAGCAGCCAGAGATAAGAACACTTATTGCAACTATTCTTAATCTAAACTTGAGCTTGGGTAATTACAATGTATGTCCTATTACAATATTGTCAAGGGAAGCCAAAAGAAAAACTCAAAATGCATACACTTACAGAATGTCGGCTTCTTGCTCAATGTTCCAAATGTCTTCCAGTGTGTACAGTAATTTTGATCCATTTGGGAATACCTGCTCCTTACAATTTATCACACTTGAAATACATTACATAAAAGAACAATTTGTTATCATCAAAATATGCACAACAATATTAAAAACCGTAAGGCTAACATGTTCAACTAAAAATTGATTTGATAATGGATGGAGATGCTCATGATAATACAATATTATCAAAAACATAGTTGTGTACAATGCTTACCATACACCCACACAGGGGCGAAGCTATTCATAAACCTAAGATGGCCTGGCCCCCCTACCATCTTCTCACCTCTTTGGCTGTATAAAGAGTATAGTATAGATTACATAAAAAAAATCCCACAGTTTTAAGCTTGTGGCCCCCCAAAATATCAAACTCTACCTCCGCCAGTGGGAATATGCACCCACAGTTGTTAATGTTGCTAGTCATGTTGCATGATTAGTGGGAATATGCTATGTTAACTCTTGGTCAAGGTGCATAATGAGTGAAATGTAAGAACTAATAATTACCCACTCTGTCCAATTATCTTATAAAAGCCAAAGAGTATGCTTAATTATTCCAGGACCAACATAGCTAATTTTGAGGGAAAGCTTATCAGTCATGAAAACTCTTAATATTTCCACCTCCTGCTTCCTCAAGTATTTCATTCGTTGCTTTCTTCTTCTATGCCTGAATCTATTCCCTTCGGAACCTGGCATTTCCTTGGCAGAAAGAGACATGGAAACTGACCTTGCTGTTCAACATATTCATAGAGTTGAAGTCAAGTCTCTGCTACCCGAAACCACCTGCAGCCCCTCCACCAAAGGTTATTCACATAACTATGAAATGCCCTTACCTCTATGTGCATGTAGTCGTTAGAAGTAATGGAAAAGTAGATTGTCATCTTTCCATAACGAAAAGGCAATCTTTCCAGATGACAAAATTTTTTTAAAAATTTCTTTTTCTTTTTCCGTTGATTTTTACTAGCATATACTCGATGAAATGACTTTTTAATTTATTGCGACATGGGTTTTATTTAAAGATAACAACTAACTAGTAATTGGTGGTGTGAGAATGTGAAGGTAAAAAGTCCCACATTGGAAAGTTGAGAAACCTAGCAAGGGTTTATAAGGAGTTGGGCTACTCCCCCCATTGCCAATTGGTTTTGGGGTAGAACCTCAACTTCCTTCATGTGGTAGAGGTAGATTAGAGTAATTTAAATTATTGCTTTTATATATATTTTTTTTTAAACTACAATTGATAAAAGCTTCAGAAAAAAAAAGTCATAATCTTATATATTTTGGTTCATGAAATATGTGCTAAATTTAATCTAAATCATAAACTGTTAAAAGCTTGAAAGAAAAAAAATTAATTAATTTCCTTGAGGACCTCATGAGTAATGTTATATATGTGAAATTAATTATGAATATTTGACCATTTGAATTCAGAATCACCTATTTCAATCCAGGTGAGGAGAATAAAGCATCAGCACTAAAAGTGGTACACAAACATGGCCCTTGCTCCGAACTCAACCAAATACAGAAAGAAAATACTCCCAATCATACTCAAAATCCTCGACCGAGACCAAGCCGGGGTCATATCAATCCACTCTCGGCTTGGTTCAAAGAAAATGAACAGCGACGATGCCACCACAATGCCAGTCAATTCCGGTGACTTAGTGAGTTCTGGGGACTACATTGTGACTGTGGGCCTAGGCACACCTCAGAAGCAACTTTCGCTCATATTTGACACAGGAAGCGATCTCTCCTGGACTCGATGTCGGCCATGCATTCGATCTTGCTACAAACAAATGGAGCCCCTCTTTGACCCTTCCATCTCCACTTCATATGTCAATATTTCCTGTAAATCCAATGTCTGCTCTCAGCTCACTCCAGTCACACACAAAATACCTCGTTGCTCAATTGACAACTCTACGTGTATATACGACATGCAATATGGAGACAAATCATTCTCTGTTGGATTTTTCAGCAAAGAAAGACTCACCTTAACTTCAACTGAGGTGTTCGATGAGTTCCTCTTTGGATGCGGCCAAATCAACCAAGGCAACTTTGGGAGCTCCGCCGGTTTCTTGGACTTGGGCGCCATAACATCTCGTTCGTCCAACAAACAGCCAACAAGTATGGCCGCATTTTCTCTTATTGTCTACCCTCCACTTCAAGCTCCACCGGTTACCTTGGTTTTGGCAAACACCGCAGAGCTTTTAAGCCCGTAAAGTTCACGCCCCTCACCACTGTCTCTCAAGACCCATCTTTTTATGGCCTCAACCTGGTCGGTATCAGTGTTGGTGGACATAAATTGTGGATTTCACCTTCGGTTTTCTTATCTTCTGGGACCATCATTGACACGGGGACTGTCATAACCCGCTTGCCTGCGGCGGCTTACAGCGCTTTGCGGGATGTGTTTCGTCAAGCGTTGACAAAATATCCGTTAACTCGGGCACTTTCGGTACTGGATAAATGCTATGATCTTAGTAGTTATGTGACAGTGAAGTATCCACACATAGCATTTTACTTTCAGGGAGGGCTGAAGTTGAAGTTGGATGCTACGGGTATATTTTACTCATCCAGTGCTTCCCAGGTTTGCTTGGCCTTTGCTGGAAATGATGCTAATAATAAATTTGCAGTACTTGGAAATGTTCAGCAGAAGACGTTCGAGGCTG
This sequence comes from Prunus persica, assembly GCF_000346465.2. Taxonomy (NCBI): domain Eukaryota; kingdom Viridiplantae; phylum Streptophyta; class Magnoliopsida; order Rosales; family Rosaceae; genus Prunus; species Prunus persica. The sequence continues at coordinate 9,299,149 of NC_034012.1, read as the reverse complement.
GGGGTAGGGTTGGATTTGCCCGTGGAGGTTGCCTTTGAGAACGCATGCATGCAACAAGCTCGCTGCCCGAACTATGTACAACTCTAATGGCAATATAGAAATACAATATGCGAGACTAGTGAACAATGATCTCACTCATAAATAAGGAAGTTATTGTTGTAAACACGAAATTCCTGTGACAAATGAGACAAGAACACGTGTACAAAATAATATTGTATTAATGAAATTTAGAGTTACAATCTCTGTATTGAATCCTCTGATTCGATCTCCAAAGTGTTTAAAGAAAATCTGTGTTTGATACAAGGGTCGTAGAGACTTGATCTTGATCAAACGGGTAGCACGAAGCTTGTTTGGTGTTTGGGATTTTTCTATGGTGAAGGAACCGGCACGTGTTTGTTGTGCTTGGTGGCTCTTCCAAAGTAGGGTGAAGAATGCAGAGAGTTTTCTGTTTCTTCTGAGTGCTAGGTTTTTTCTGACCCTGACCCCCGTCTTGAGGCCTCCTATTTATAGGCTTTTGTAGGATGCTTGACCTAAATAACTTTCCCTATTTAAAACCTTATTTTGTGGGATTTTGATTTGATTTAAATCAATTCCCATAATCTGGCGATTTAACCAGATTATCTTCAATTGATTGACCTGATTAATATTTGATTTAAATCAAAGTCAATCACGGAAGATTCTTTCCTTTAATTTTGTCTTCATCTTGAACCGTTTGATGCACTCCGTCGGATGTCGCCATGTGTCATTTTTAACAACTAATCCGATTTTGATGAGTCACACGCCACATGGGCGAATTACGGGGCCCACGATTTAATCCACCGAACCCTAATTATTTTCTTGTTCAATGGAATTTATTGCACCAAAATTTCTTTGTCTACAATTGTAAAGAGACATTCTCACATGTTTCTACAAATAACTCAATTAGAATCGTTATGATATTAATAGCTCATTATGTTTACATTAAATCAATGTGAATACAACATATCGAATGGGTCTTTAAAAGAGAATTCTAGCTACATGGATGAGCCCAAAGGCTTCTCATCAATGAAAAGGAACCCACGGGTAAACGACATGGATTATATTTCCTGGATCTAAGGTATATTATTAATGCTTAAATACACTATTATAATATAAGTGAATTTGTAACATCACGTGACGGTGTGACAGTCCCGTTGAAAAACTTCTCATTTGGCACCACTTCCTGAGGTAGTAGATATTCATTTCTCCATCTATACTATTATTTAAGAGAACCCACATTTTATTTTATTTATCTGGTCTTTCAACCCTGTTTAGAAACTGAAGATTACTGAGGCAGTGCAAAAGGGATTTGAATTCTTGGATTTTCATTACCCTATGGCATTTTCAATATTCATGTTGTGAATAGGTTTCTAGAGATGATTTGCAGCTTTGTCTGGACTTCAGGAAAGTGCTGCCACTTCTCCTGCTAGCCATCATGATTCATGTTGGAGCAGTAAGTTTTGTTCCAATATTTTGATCACCATTTTATTTTTGGTTAATTTTATATTTCATAAGGTTGCTTGCTGCAGAAGGTGGTGGTGGTGGTGGTTCACAAAGTTCAGATCAAGAACTTGCTTTGTCGAGAGCTGTCGATGCTATGGCCCTTAGCATCCTTAGCATGGACAAGGATTTAGGTTCCGTTTGGTTCATGGGAAAGGAGGCTTAGGAATAGGAATTCAATTGTTTTCCCGTGTTTGGTAAGTCCAGGCATGGGAAATGGTTGCCTGGCACATGGAAAAGTAGGGGGGAAAGTGAAGCCCTCCTCTTAACTTGAGTTTTGTTTTCCCTCCTCATGGGAAAGTTTGGGAAAATGAGCCAACATTCAATGCACAATTTTCATGACTATTTTGTCCCTATGAACAATTTATAATTACAATGTATCATTAAATGCATTTTATTTTATTTTATTTAATATGGGTATAATTGAAAAATTATACAAACTTTGTTTTCCATTCCTACTCAAAACAAACATGGGAAAGGAAACAAAGTGAAATCTCCCGGTTACTTTCTCGACATTATCAAACGTGGGAAAGGAATCTTTCATTCCCATTTCTTGGGAAATGACATGGGAAATGATTTCCCCTCAAATCCATGTCAATGGATCAGATTTTGATCTGCATCCAGTGTAATTAATAGGAAATGAATTGAACTTCTCAATCCAATAATCCGAATTTGATAATCCAATTATAGATGGATCCAGATACGGATTATAGTTTATCCGATCTGATAATAATTTGATTCGACTTAGTATGAAGTATAATTTAGTTTTTCTATGCTTTATATTAATATTTTATATGTGTAAATAAATACAAATGAAATTTTGATTTTTTGTACATCTCAAAATAAATCTGATAATAATATGATTCGATTTGTAACACCCCGACCCCAAATTTAACCCTTATTTAATTATTTAATTATTTAAGGGTATTTTGGTCATATTTTTAACCGAAGAGAGTTTGGGGCAGTGGCTAGTATTTTTGGATAGGTCGTACTGAGACGAGTTCATAGACACGTAGTGGGCTCGAATCGGAGTTGTAACGAGAGAGATATGGTCAAAAGAAGCCCAGTGGCATAATCGTAAATATTTTGAAATGGGATTTTTTTTTATAAAATCTGGTTCTCTCTCTCTCTCTCTCTCTCTCTCTCTCTCTCGCGACCTCTCTCTCTCTCTCCTCTCTCCCGTTTCGCTGCCGTCGCCTTCGAAGAGGCGCCGGCGCCGCCACAGGGCACCACCGGCCACGGGACCGGTGGCGTTCGAACCGCCGTCGTCCCCTCCTTCCTTCCCCGACCGTTCCCCGCCGGCGACGCGGCCTGTGCTGGCCAGAAAATGCAGAAAACCGCCGGGAGGTCGTCGAAACTTCAATGCCGTCGATCTCCCTCCTCCGGCCACCATTTCCGTCGACCTAGGTATGGATCTTGAACCTCTCGAGCTGTTCTAGCTGCCTGTTGGTTGGGTTTTGATCGATTCGATCTCTAGATCACTCGATTTTTGAATTGAAAATCGGCCGAAACTTCGGCCGCCGTGATCGGCCATTTCCGGCCACTTTTTGGGGTAGGTCTAAGAACAAAAGTGGCTCCAAATAGGGTGTTATACCTAGGGTAGGAGTTTGGAGCCATGGTTTTGAGATTTTCCGACGAAGCGTGATCGCTTTGGGTACCCACGCGCTGCCAGCGGGTGCGGCAGCGCGTGGGCACTGTAGAAAAAGTAGCGATGTGTTCCGATGAGATCCTTAGGTTGTCACAAGTGCGTAGGATTTTGCGGATCTCAATTCGAACGTCGTTTGACTATCGAACGGATAATCGCATAGTGTGCGTTATCCGGGTTCGATAGGTTGGGACCGTTGGATGATCCCAAATTTAATATATGTTAATTTAGGTATTTCTAGGATCGTGTAGGAATTCACGGATCGTGAATCGGAGCCCCGGATGTTCCGAATAATAATTTAAAGTTTATATTTTATATTAATTGTCAGATCGTGCGATCGTGAACAATCCGACCGTCCGATCTGAACCAAACTCGCAGGACAAGTGTCCTATACCTGATAGAACCCATAGGGACTTCCGGATCGAAAATTGGAGGTGGTGGGTTCCGCAGGTCCGGTTGACCAGGGTTAGAGTAGTTTGACCCTTGGTTGACCGTGAGTCTCCCGGAGTAATCTCACCTTTCTAGGGGGATTATCGGGTGCTAGATGATTGTGGAGGGTTACACAATATTAGAATTATTTATATAAATTATATATGTTGTACAAAGGTACAACAGAGTCTAGAATGTCAGTTTGGAGTGCTATACGCACTACTTTAGGTACCTCCTCGGACTTTGGATTCATTACAAGCACCACCAAGTGAAAGTTAGGTCCCACGTGGCGTAGGTTATCCGGCGTTGGGATAGGCCCCATACGTGGCGTTGGTTGTACCGGCGTATGGGGAGATTTGTGATATTATGTTCAGGCCTCACGTGGCGTAGGTTATCCGGCGTTGAGACAGGCCCCATACGTGGCGTTGGTTGTACCGGCGTATGGGGAGCTATGTGACATTGTGTTGAGGTCGCACGTGGCCTAGGTTATCCTGCGTGTCGACAGACCCCATACGTGGCGTTGGTTGTACCGGCGTATGGGGAGATTTGTGATGTGATATTGAGGTCCCGCGTGGCGTAGGTTATCCGGCGTTGGGACAGACCCCATACGTGGCGTTGGTTGTACCGGCGTATGGGGAGATACTATGATAATATGGCATGGTCGCACGTGGCGTAGGTTATCCGGCGTGTTGACAGGCCCCATACGTGGCGTTGGTTGTACCGGCGTATGGGGAGAGATTATGTGGGATACAGAAAAATGAATTAAGATATCGCCCAAGTGTGGAATTGGATTTTAGGGAAGAACTACGTGTGGCTTGATCCCTCAAGGAGGGTACGTAGGCAGCCTAAGGTTATTAGGTGCAGCCGCAGACTAAATGTTAGTCATAATTCGTATTTGAATGGTTTGGTAGTTGGTTGAGATTTATTGGAAGGCCGAAGGCCATTTGTGTGAATTGCATGAAATTATATTGTGCATGCTGCCAGTTGGGAATATTAAATGTGTTTTTATGCATGTATAAATTTTGGGAAATGTCCAAATTATAGGGGAGACTCTGCCGAAATTTCGGCAGGAAGTCTCGGTTTTTAGTAAGTGGGCCTGGCACCGGAGTGATGTCAGGAATTCCAAAGGGTTCGTCTCGGATTTTGAGAAAATTCGGGGCGGTTCCTTTCACGATTTGAATTAAATGCGTAACGAATATGAATTGATAAGTATAATCTGATAGTATGAGTACAATCCGATAGTATGAATACAATCCGAATCCAAAAATCTGATTATAAATGTATTCGGATTTAGATTCAAATATATCTTATCCAAAGTCGACCAATTTACAGTCCTAGCTAGGATCCTCGAAAGATCCTGCAAAGTTATCAACACTTAATGTTGGAAGAAGTCCAACTAATTAATTAATTTACCATGACCATCCAATACAATATTGCAATTATTGCAAACACATCATACTATAATCATCATTACAAAAAGAGAAATTGGCAAATGAACAACCAATCACACAATATACAAAATCCCATACTTGGCCAATTTACACTCGTTTTCCTTATTAAGTATCAATTTCGCTTAGCATTGATGTAGTGCGCCAGCGCCTCCCCCAACCCCACGGCGAGACCAACGAGGCTATGCACCGGTGGGGGTTTAGGTAGCTTAGGTTGTTTGCCACTTTATCCATTAGCAGTGATGGCTAGCCGATGAATTAATGAAGCAACAGTCTCTTAGATTCCCTTCTACTTTTTAATTTAATTGCTCCTACCCTACACACACATTCACATACATGGAGTCTTTCTCAACTAAAGTTGTATAATAAGGAACACTTGTATGACCCTTTTCATCGTTATTATTTACTAGCCTCTTGGCACATGCTCACATTCACACATGTGCTAATTGGTTTTATTTTTTATTTTATTTTTAGAATTAAGAAAAGATAATATGGGTAGTTATGTTCCATAAAAGTAAGACCTATTATCTAATTTTGTTTTTAATTTTAATTTTTTTTAATATGAACAAATGTTTACCATATTATCCTCATTTAATTAATAATTTCAATTCTTAATGTATGAATTAACTAATGGTATTTTTTGGTATTTTGAATGTTTTACCATTCTCTGCCTTTTGCTTTATATATACTAGCCTCTCTGCAAGCGCTTCTGCGCCTGCGAGAGGCTTTTTTTTAAAAAATTTAAATTTATTTTAGAATTAAAAAAGATAATGGATAGTTGTGTTTCATAAAAATAGGATCCATTATCTGAATTTTCTTTTAATTTTAATTTTTTTAATATGAAAAATTGTGAATTTACCATATTATCCTCATTTAATTAATAATTTTAATTCTTAATGTTTGCATTAACCAAAGGCATTTTCTGGTATTTTGAATGTTTCACCATTCTCTGCCTTTTGCTTTATATATATAGATAAATAGATAAATCATCTATGCAAAAAAATAAAAAATCACTTAAATCAGAAAAACATTTCACCGTTGATTCTTAAGTAACCATTTTAGTGTTTCTTCAATACATCGTTTATTAAATGCTATTGTAAGAAAATTCACTAAAGGAACTAAAAATTCACAAAACAATGGTACATGGTTTAGTAAATGCTATTGTAAGGACACAATCGCAAAATTTTTAAAAAGAAACTACTGAAAAGGCATACAATAGCATTATACTTGTATATATTTGGCAAGCATACAATAGCATTATAGAAATGAAGTTTTTGAGATCAAGCACATGGCTTTTGTCAATCTCAGTCCATGTTTTGGCATGCCGTATGCGACACTTGATAGTATTAAATAACACTTCAGGGAAGAAAAGGAGGACAACTTTTTCAATGTGGTTGCCTTCCTGCCGCTGAGGCAAAGTGCTTGGAATCGTCGAAGACTTTGAAATAATGAGGTCTGGTCCTCTCATCTCCGCCCCCTCTTTAGACCTAATGTGGTTTACAATTTGGAACTTGGAATCAATTGTTCTTTGAAAAATCATCGACAAGAAAACGACTTGGAACTTTCAATTCACATGAAAGATGCACGGGTATCACATATCGAAGGCAAGCTGTTGAATCATGATCAGCACTCAAAAGCCTAGAATGAAATTTCAGCCAATCTTAATTTCTAAGATCTTCATTTCCCGGAAATGGAATCGCTGAGTCTTCAACCACGCGTGGTCATCACATAATGATCATCTCAAGTGCCGGGAAGAGGTCTTCGCTTTGGTTTCGTTAGTGGAAGAAATCTCTCTTTGTGAGGTTATGGCCTTCTGCCACTTCCTCAGTTTTCAATTTAATTATGATTCGCCACAATTCAATGCTTTCTATTTTCTTTTCAAACGCCGTATAGAGAAGGCTTCTATTTTAATGACTGCTACGCGTCTGCTATGTGATATTTCACAGGTAGGTGCCTTTATGTGGGGCAACGAACTTGGAAGATTAACATGATGAAAAGAAAATAAGTTGCCTTTAGTTGCTCCTATGTGTGTGTGTATATATATGTAGTTAGCGCTATAGCTTGAGGACGAAACTACTTTGGAGTCAATGCTAGACTTTAAAATAACAAGGTCTTCGCTTTGGTTTCGTTAGTGGAAACCTCTCTTCCACCTACATAAGGGTGTGGAAATCTCTCTTCCACGTATATAAGGGTTTGGATATTTGTGTTGTGTGGGTATGGTTGTTTGCCCAATTCTCGGTTTTCAATTTAATGATTTGCCTTTTGATGAAGATTTCATTTTCAGGCTAAAAGGAAGGAAAGAACCTTTACTTACTCATGTCTATATATATCCAAACCTGTAAGCAATGTAAATACAAGAAGAAACTAAAATTATTGCCATGAAGCCTTATAACCCAATGGCTCATATCTTCCTTCCTATCCTTTTGTTCTCTTCCATTATCTCTACGAATATTCATGCATGCAACCAAATTGAGCGCAACTCTCTCCTGTCCTTCACCCTCACTCTATCTTCTTCTCCCTTAAACTGGACTTCATCAGTTAACTGTTGTCAATGGAAAGGCATCACTTGTAATCAGGATGGTTGGGTCACCCATTTGCTCTTACCCTCGAAAGAGCTCAAAGGAGGTATTTTTCCTTCATCATCATCACTTGGAAATCTCACACATCTCACCCACTTGAATCTCTCTCACAATTCACTTTGTGGATCACTAACTGAATTCTTTTTGTCCTTGAATCGTCTTGAGATCCTTGATTTGAGCTATAATCTTCTTTCTGGAGAGCTACCACTTTATCCACCGTCTAGCAATATCCAGAAACTGGATTTATCAAGCAATCACTTTCATGGAGCAATTCCATCTTCATTCTTCCAAAAAGCTTGGAGTTTGACTAGTTTCAATGTCAGCAACAATACCTTGTCAGGGTCTATCCCATCCTCTATTTGTCTCCAATCTTCTCACTTGATTAAGGTATTGGATTTTTCCTCCAATGAATTCAGCGGTAACATTTCTGGTCGGCTCAGAGAGTGTTCTGAACTGCAAAATTTTCGTGCTGGTAACAATAATCTCTCAGGTTTACTTCCAAAAGATATCTATAATGCTACAAAACTTGAAGAAATTTCATTACCTTCTAATTCACTATATGGAGCCATTAGTGATAGAATTGCCAACCTCACCAACCTCAAAATCCTTGACCTCTCCTTTAATCAATTGAGTGGCGTGCTCCCTCACCATTTTGGGAAGCTCTCCAAGTTGAAACTCATAGCTCTTGATTACAACAATCTAGAAGGTTCTTTGCCTCTGTCTTTGATGAATTGCACAAACCTTATAGAAATACATATGGCAGCCAACAACTTGGAAGGAGATATCTCCACTCTTAATTTCTCCAAACTTAGTCAACTTAGTAAGCTTGACCTACTTAGGAATCAGTTCATCGGTACCTTGCCAATAAGCCTTTACTCATGCCGGTCCCTAAAAGCAATTCGATTGAGTGCAAATCAAATAGAAGGACAAATACAACCTGAGATTCTTTCATTGAAATCCTTGTCCTTACTCTCGCTTGGCGGCTTAACCAATGTCACTGGGGCAATGAAGATATTAATGCGTTGCAAGAGTCTGCAAACACTCCTCCTCTCGTACTCATTTAAAGGCGAGGAAATGCCAGCTGATGGTGGTATGGTTGATTTTGATGGATTCCAAAATCTTCGATTTCTGAGTTTGTATTATTGTGAGTTCACTGGTCAAATGCCTCTTTGGTTATCCAAACTCAAGAATCTAGAGATCTTGATTCTGAAAGGTAGTCGAATTACAGGGCCAATTCCTAGTTCTTTGGGAACTCTTCCAAAACTCTTTTGCATAAGCTTGGCTGACAACCTAATTTCAGGTGAATTTCCAAAAGAACTTTGTGGACTGCCAAGGTTGGTGCATGAACCTACTGCAGCTCAAGTAGTAGACGATTATCTTGAATTGCCTATCTTCACTGCTGCAGACCAAAATCCAATTTTTTACCCTCACAGGTTGTCTAACTTCGCACCAACAATAGACCTATCTCTCAATCACATTAATGGCAGAATACCTTCTGAAATCGGCCAAATGCGTCTTCTCCACAATTTGGATCTTAGCATCAACAACTTCTCCGGCAACATTCCAGACGAAATATCTAACCTAAAAAATTTAGAGAATTTGAGCCTCTCTATAAATCATTTGTCTGGACAAATCCCGTCGTCATTGGCCAGCCTCAGTTTCTTAAAATCTTTTAATGTCTCATACAATGATCTCGAAGGACCAATCCCAACAAGCACTCAGCTCCAAACTTTGAATGCTTCTGACTTTAAGGGGAACCCAAAACTTTGTGGTTCTCCACTTCCAAATGAGTGTCTAAACAAGAGCATCAATATAGATAATAAGAACTACCTAGTTTTGGACAATGAGCATCAAATTCCATGGTTTTATATTTTTGTCGTGCTAGGTTTCATTGTAGGATTTTGGGGAGTCTGTGGTTCTTTAATTATTAAGAAGACATGGAGATACGCGTATTTTCAATTTGTAGACAATATACAAGATAGGCTCTATGTGATGATGACAGTGCACATGAGAAGAAGGCTTAGAGGCTAGATTGTACTTTTATTTACAAGTAAATTTTTCTTTTGTAACAAGACTCTGTATATATGCAGGGACATGTTCTCTTGCCAAACAGAACATATTCCGTATAGAATATACTAAAGAATAAAAAGCTGTTTTTGGAACAACAAAGTATTCATCATGCACTCATCCCAAATGAATGAAAATACATAAATAAAAGAAAGAGTGCATGATGACTACTACTTCGGAATGCTAATAATAATTCCATATGTTATATAGCCAATGATAATTGGAAGTACTATGTGCCGTCTGGAATAAGAAAAAGGAGACATAACCTAGTCTTGTGAATTGCCCAGTATTGGTGTAGGATATAAAGTGTCTGCGGCTATGGCTTATATGAAAGAAAGTTAACGCTCCCTCGGAACCGGTGTGCAAAGGAAATACGCTAAGACTTGTGGACAACCAAAGACTAACCAAACACACTAATTAGAACAAGAACGCTGAAGAAAATCTAGAAACTAATGTTGCAAAGAAACTAGTTTCTAGAGGAAAGATTGTACTTTATATTTTACAGCTCCAGTAGTTGTGGTTGTTCTCATAATAATATGTCTTGTTTTTCTTTTCATACCATATATTCTTCAAATTAAACTATATAAAAAACATACTTGTGACATTTCACTCCAGTCCAAGATTTAGTTGACAGACGGTGGCAGATCCTATTGAATGAATTCGATATGAGGGTTCAGCAATGCAAAATGAATAGGAACATAGCATCAATTAATAATGTTGAGATCAGGCATGGCTCTTGTCAATCTGAGGTCATCTCTGGCATGTCGTATATGCGACACTTAATCAGAATAAACTAGACCAAGCAAGCTTATAGAATTCGGGAATGCTTGAAGATTGCGATATTGGATAGAATTACATGACACTTCGGGAAGAAGAAAAGGACGGTAATCTAAGGCAATCTTCCAACTTTTTCAAAGTAGTGGTTGCCTTCCACTGGGGCAAAGTGCTTGGAGTCGTCGCACATGCTTTGAAATAAGGAGGTCTGTCTGATCCTCTCATCTTGCAGAAAAATTTGTATAAAAAGGGAATAGTATTGTTTTGTTATCCCCAATCAATCATAGATTGCCATGTAAAATTGGATAGAATTACATGACACTTCGGGAAGAAGAAAAGGACGGTAATCTAAGGCAATCTTCCAACTTTTTCAAAGTAGTGGTTCCCTCTTTAGACCTAATTAATGTGGTCTACAATTTGGCTACATTAGCTGGAAGAACCTCTCTTCAATGTATTTAAGAAAAATCATGAATTTTCAGCTGTTTACCCCCAGACTATCATTCTAATCAAACTTAACCTCCTGAATTATTTTGTCTATCAATCTAGTCCTCAAACTCATTATAAATATCCAATTTCTTCATTGTCATTAAATTTTCAAATTCCATCCAATTTTCTGGCATGTGACCAATTTTTTTTAAAATGAAATAAAAAATAAAATGTTATAAACAAATAAAAAAAGAGAGGGTAGGCGGTCATTTTAAATAATAAGTAGTTGTTAAGTTGCGTGAAGCAGAGTTAAGCAGGTGTAATCTTGTTGGGCTTGATGTGGGGTAATCTATTTTTGTACGAGCAAGAAACGTTTATCTATTTTTTTTTTTGGTTACAAGGAGGGCCTAAGCCCGACAAAAACACAAAGGAGAACTACACTGGGACAAGCCTCGCAGTGGTTCCCCTAGAAGAGTCATTAGCCAAGAGGTTAACAATAGGAGGAGGAAGATCAATAACATGAAAACCCAAACTGGAATTTTGACCCAAGTGAGCCATATGGTCCGCAGCAGAGTTTTGCTCTCTATAGATGTGATAGATGGTGCACTCCCAGTCACGCAAGAGCAAGTCTTTGCAGCAATGGATGATGCTAGAAAGGGGGTGGTTAGTTCCAGTTTCTCCATTAATAAGAGAGACAGCAGTGAGAGAGTCACATTCCATCTGAATTCTTCGGATACTTTCGTTCCACGTGAGGAGCAAGCCTCTGAAGACTCCCCAAAGCTCCGCTTCTAGGATACTGCCACATCCCAGCTTCGTAACAAACCCCTTGACCCAAACACCAGCATCGTTCCTTATGATGCCACCAGCACTAATAGCGCCCAACTCACCCATACAACTACCATCCACGTTAATCTTAAACCAGCCAACACAGGGAGGAGACCAGTGAAGTTTAAGAACATGTTTAGGAAGCTTGGAGTTCCTGGATCTGTTAGCCACCAGCCATTCACGGGAGAAATGGATGATCGGAATGTGGGGCCAGGGAGGAGGAGAGAAGTTGAGATCAAAAACTTTCTTACAGCGCCATTTCCAGCAAAACCATAGGGCAACCAAAAACAGGGAGGACCAAGGGATACCCTGCATGCAGCTGAAACTAGCTTTAATATTGGTGAAGAGCCAGTCCTTAAAATCCATAGAGAAGGAGTGAGCAACTTGATTGGGAATGCCAATGGAGTTCCACATTTTAGCCGCATGACTGCACCTGCGAAAGAGATGATCCAAGGACTCCATGGAGCCATTGCAACAAGGGCAGTTGGAGTTGGAAGCTAAGTTTCTTCTCACACGTTGGACATTGGTTAGGAGCTTACCATGAATCAACAGCCAGAGAAAGGTTTTGATCTTGGGGGGGACCTGCAGCTTCCAAATAATATCCCAATTCCAAGTATAGTTGGTCTCCTCAGTAAACAAGGAGAGGTAAGCCGTTTTCACAGAAAATTCACCATTGGAGGTGAGCTTCCATATACAAGAGTCCGCCTCAGTGTGATTAAACCCTGCAAAAATGCAATGGATTTTTTGCACCACATGCAAGGGGAGGCAGCCCATAAGCCAGTCTGTGTTCCACCCTTGCTCCGTGAGAAAAACACTCACGGTCCAGTCCAGCATATCAGCAGTAAGGGGGACTGTGGTGAAGTTCTCCAGAGGACCACAGCCAGCCCAATTATCCTTCCAAAGCAACATATTGTCACCATTCCCAACTCTCCATTTAAGACCTTTGGAGGCGAGTTGAGTCCCAAAAAGAATACCTCGCCAAGTACTAGAGCAATTTAGGAATTTAAGATTAGGCGCAGCAAGCAAATTTTGGTCTTTTAGGTACTTGCCATTGAGAACTTCGGACCAAAGACCCTGCTTTTTTTGAATAAGTTTCCAACCAGTCTTGGCAAGAAGGGCCTGGTTCATAAAATGGGTCTTTTTTAGACCTAGCCCACCACAGCTCTTAGGATGGCAAACAGTGTCCCAGTTGACAAGGTGGATTTTAGTTTGGTCACCGAATAACCCCACAAGAAATCCTTGTTAATCTTATCAAGCTGGTTACAAGTAGATATAGGAAGCTCAACCGATTGCATCGTATAGATTGGAATAGCAGAGGTGACAGCTTGCAAGTAAGTGAGTCTCCCTGCCATAGATAAAGTGTGGCTCTTCCGGGAGGCTAATCTGCGCTGCACTTTGTCAACAATCCCAAAGTAAGTATCCTTGGTAATTCTAGATTGGATCAAGGGAACACCAAGATAATTCCCAAGGCAATCCATGAGGGGAGACCCGCAAATATTGGCTATAGAAGCAGCAATTCCAGGTTCAGTATTAGGGGAACAGCAGATTCTAGATTTCTCAAAGCTAACTTGCTGACCCGAGGCACCACAAAAGAGGTCCAAGCAATGCTTCATAAGCTTAGCTTGGTGGATAGAGGCTTCCCCGAATAAAATGAGGTCATCCTCAAAGAAAAGGTGGGATATAGCAGGGCCATTTCTAGCAACCTTAACAGGTTTCCAGGTTCCAGAGGAGATATGTTCAATGATAATATGGGAAAGTTTTTCCATGCATAGGACAAAAATGTAAGGGAAGAGGGGGTCACCTTGTCTGATCCTAGCATTCGGAGAGAACCTTCTAGTAAGCTCACCATTGAGAATGGCTTGGTATCTGACCGACTTGATGCACTGCATGATAAGAACCAGGAGTTTGCCTCTAATCCCAATTTCCCATAGCACATCATAGATGAAATCCCAGTTAATCCTGTCATAGGCTTTGGAGAGGTCAATTTTCCAAGCGATGAACCCCTTCTTGCCTTTAGAATTTCTGAATTTATGAAGGACCTCTTGGGCAACAATAATGTTGTCAACAATCTGCCTGCCAGGGATGAAGCTAGCTTGCGCAGGACTGACAATCTTTTGCATGAGAGGCCTGAGCTTCTGAACAATGATCATAGACACCACTTTGTACAACGTATTGCAAAGGCTGATAAGCCTTAACTGGGCAACAGAGCTAGGACTAGCCACTTTAGGAACAAGGGTAATCAGCGTGTCATTTAGATCATCCGGGATGCTTGCAGAGCAGAAACAACCAGCAACTAACTCAACAAAGGTTCCCTGACAAAGATCCCAAAAATCATGGTAGAACTTAGCAGGGTATCCATCCGGGCCTGGAGCTTTAAGACTGCCAATACTGAACAAACAATCCTTAATGATTTGAGGATTAACGTCACAATTGAGGGTCGCCAACTCAGAGTCCTCCAAGCTAGGAAAAAGCTGGGGGAGATCAGCATTAGAGTATCTCATCGTTTGGGCAGCAAAGAGATTCTTGAAGTAGTTCACAATGATAGACTCCATTTCATTTTTATTGTTAGTCCACGTACCTTGAGCATTAGTGAGGCCCTCCAGCTTGTTCCTTCTTCTGCGAATAATGGTAGACAGGTGGAAAAACTTGGTATTACGGTCCCCTTCTTTAAGCCAAGTGTTCCTTGACTTCTGTAACCAAAAAAGTTCTTCTTGGTCAAGCAAGGCTTGGTATTCATTGGTGAGCTCTTTTTCCAAATCAGCCAGAAAAGGGGAGTGTCTTCTGCAGTGGGCTTTTTGAATCCCGCCAATTCTAGCCAGCAGCTTCTTCTTGTTTCGAAATAAACTCCCAAACACTTCCATATTCCAAGTAGTGAGAGCATAGGAAAGGGCTTGAGTTTTTTGGAGGATACTTCCAGTAAAGTTAGCCCATTTATCAACCACAAAGCTGCGAAAGGTAGGGTGCAGGAGCCACATGGCTTGGAACCTGAAAGGTTTGGCAGTAGCACAGGGGAGGTAAGCAGACTGGAGGCTAATGAGTAAGGGGCAATGGTCAGACTTGACTCTAGGGAGGTGTCTGACAAAGGCCTCGGGAAATTGATGTCTCCAGTTAATGTTGGACAGACTGCGATCCAATCTTTCCCAAGTGAGGACACCATTCTCATTTTTCCTGCACCAAGTAAACTGAGCACCAATAAAACCAAGATCAATCAAATTGTTTCTATCAATCCAATCCACAAGGCCACTCCCATGAGAAATGGGATTACCACCACATTTTTCAGAATTGTCAACCAACTCATTGAAGTCACCAGCAATCATCCAAGGGAGGTTAGTGGCCGAAGCAATCCCATCTAAATAACTCCAAAGATTTTTACGGGTGCCAGGGCAAGGGTGCGCATAGATTGCCGTAAAAAGCCAATCAATGTGGTTCATTTTAATGAGAGCTGTTATAGACTGCCTAGAATAGGCAACAATATCAACACAGGAGACATGCTCATTCCAGAGCATCCAAATACCCCCTGAAAATCCATTAGCATCAACAACATGAAATTTCGAAAACTCAAGCTTCTTAATAACATTTAGGGCAGTGTTGCCACTAATTCTAGGCTCCAAAATGACAAGAATATCAATCTTGTGAATTTTAACTAGATCTTTCATAATACCAGGGAAATTTTTACTCCCTGCGCCTCTTACATTCCAGACCATAATCATGATGATGGGGAAGGAAGGTGGCAGCAAGAACCTGAGGAAAAAACCTCACTGACTGGAAGCGTTCAGCACTTCTACCAAAGTAGAAGCAGCACCAACAACTCCATTCTTAACATCTAACATAGCTTTTTTCAGTCTAGCAGCATCCAAATTAATAGTAATCTGAGGGGCAGAGTTTTCTCCATGGTCATCATCCATCTTATCTCCTGGGATATCCTCCAACTTATCTTCAGTCGGACCAGGATCAGGCGGCTCAACCCCAGCTAAAATAGGAGGCGGAGATTTACCAGCGTTGGGGAGCTTAGATTTCAAGCTTGCCACAACGTCTCCCAGGGTGGCTTCATGGAAGTCAATACTTCTGACTTGGAAGCCCGAAGATTTACCAGCCACAACACCTTTAAGTTTCCTTTTAGGTTCAGAACGGGACTCGGGGCCAACTTTGGTAGTGGAGGCACAAGATATATTATTTTCAATACCCATCTGGGGCTTATCAACAACACCATCGTTTGAGATATCTCCCAGGGCTTGGCGAGCTTTACCTTTCAACTTAGACCGACCCTTAGCCTTGGAAGGTTTAGCAGGCCCAGCATTTGTCTCAGTTTGTATTTGGGACACCTCCTCAACAACAACATTCCCAATAGCAGCATGAGAATCAACTCTGTTTTTATCATTATCCAAGGCTTCAAATCTTGATCCAGCAGGGGAAGCACCACGGTCAACATTAGGCTCCTTAAGCTTGGGGGCAAGCATCTTGGCCTTCAGGTCAGCATTGGCCTTAAAGGGCTTTTTACCCTTCCTATTCTGGACCAGGCTCCAAGGTCCTATTAAAGTACCTGAAGACTCGTGGGGGTCATCCTGAGGCATGGCATCAGAGCTTGCCTTATTGACAGGGAGGGGAGAGGCGCTCGGTGTCCCTTCATCCATGGGTTGGGTGGTATTCTGAACATTCTCAGTATGCGGTTTTTTAATCACTGAGGGGCAAACGTTTCTGTTGTGGCCATAGCACCCACAGGCAAAGCACACCAAATGGATGCCTTCATATTCCAAACCATACCAGTTATCCTCCACCTGCACGAAGGCTTGTAGGGGTTGGGTAAGATCAATCTCCACACACACTCGGGCATATTTCCCTCGAACCTGGGCAACAGTATTGGAGTCAACCTTGAATGTGGTGCCCAGTAAATCTCCAATGCGTAGCATGGCTTCAGGGCGGAACCATTCAACGTGGAGACCAATAATCCGGACCCAAACGGTCATCCTTGTCACTTGCTCCACAAGGGGATCAAACCTAGGCTTCCAGCGCTGCATAACCAGGTATTGGCCAGCAATAACCCAAGGGCCACCGCATAGAATAGCTTTCATATCCTCTTCAAGCACAAATCTCACAATAAAGAATCCATTCTCTAAATCAATTAGTTTCCAAGGGCCCTTAATCATACCCCATCTATGCTGCCTGGCAAGAACAAAATTGTAAGTGTGAGACTTACCCATCAGCTTGATGATGATTGAGGTTCGCCAAGGTCTGTAGAGGCGCTCTTTAACCTGTTCAGAAAATATGATGCTCGGTCCCTTTTCACCTTCTGAGACGATAAAGTCATCAGCCTCAATCGTGAATTTATCATCCGCCATCCCCCCAAGCCCAGTTCGGGTAGAGCCATGTCCACCTTGTTTCAAGACCGAATCCCTAAAATTCAAGGTTACAGGGGGAGGAGAGCCGAAGCCCACATCAGTCGCCATATCACCAGACGAGTTGGGATCTGGCTCCGTAGTTCGAATCCGCTTCGTTCCCACTGATTCCAGTTTGTTCTCAGGTTGGAGAGCACTGAACACAAATTTAGGTGGAGTAGTCGTCGCCGTAACAGGAGGTAGTCGAGAGAAGTCGCTGGAAAAGATCGCCGCGTGAGGCGCGTTCTCTTCATCGCATGAGGCGCGTGGCGTTTCAAGCTGCATCGTGTGTTGTCGATCAGAAACGTTTATCTATTAGTCTAACATCAATCTACATTTTATCTATTTCTTGATGTGGGGTCATTTAGTTGACGGATGGAATGAATAAATAGAAAATTTTAAAAATATTAAGCACTTTAACCCCCCAATTTCGACGTTCTGCTCACCACAATTCAAAGCTTTCTATTTTCTTTTCAAACGCCCTATAGAGAAGGCTTCTATTTTAATGACTGCTACATGTCTGCCATGTGATATTTCACAGGTAGGTGCCTTCATTTGGGGAAGGAACTTGGAAGATTAACATGATGAAAAGAAAATAAGTTGCCCTTCGTTGCTCCTGTGTGTGTGCGCGCGAGTACGTAAGTTATGTGCTGTGAGCAATATAAATACAAGAAGAAGCAAAAGCTAGCCATACAACCTTATAACCCAATGGTTCATACTTCCTTCTCATCCTCTTTTTCTCTTCGACTATCTCTACATATATTCATGCATGCAACCAAATTGAGCGCAGCTCCCTCTTGTCCTTCACCCTCACATTAGCTTCTCCTACTTTAAACTGGACTTCGGTTAACTGTTGTCATTGGAAAGGCATCACTTGTGATCAGGATGGTTGGGTTACCCATTTGCACTTACCCTCCAAGGGGCTCAAAGGAGGTATGTTTCCCCCACTTGGAAATCTCACACATCTCACCCACTTGAATCTCTCAAACAATTCACTTTACGGATCACTTCAAACTGAATTCTTCTCATCCCTGAAACATCTTGAGATCCTTGATTTGAGTTATAACCTTCTTTCTAGAGAACTACCACTTTATCTACCATCCAGCAGTATCAAGAAACTGGATTTGTCAAGCAATCAGTTTCAGGGTGCAATTCCATCTTCTTTCTTCCAACAAACTAGGAATTTGATTAGTTTTAATGTCAGCAACAATATTTTGTCAGGGCCCTTCCCATCCTCTATTTGTCTCAAACATTCTTCGCGCTTGACTAGGGTTTTGAATT